>NC_133514.1:124425500-124727500 GCF_049354715.1 Callithrix jacchus
ATTTTACACAAGAGAGCATATGGAGTTGGTGTATATACTCCAAAACAAAGTAGAATAAGGTATTGTATATTTTTTCTAACAGACTATATTCAGTGCTGGTTTTCTGGAACGTTGGGTCTCCTAGATATTATTTAGATTTTTTTTCGATTCGCGTAAAATTAGAATTTCGGTATTTTAAATGAGAGAGCATATGAAGTTTCTGTATGTACCCCAAAAACGATTAGAATTGAGCATTTTATATTTTTTCTGACAGATTATATATGGAGCGATTTTTTTTTAATAATGCTGTGCTTAGATAATATTTAGATTTTTTTCGATTCGGATAAATATAGAATTTCTGTATTTTACATGAGAGAGCATATGGAGTTGGTGTTTATACTCCAAAACAGAGTAGAATAGGGCATTGTATATTTTTTCTGACGAATTATATTCAGAGCAATTATTTTTTTAACATTGCGGTGCCTAGATAATGTTTAGATTGTTTGGATTCCGGTTATCTTACCATTTCTGCATTTTACAAGAGAGAGCACACTGAGTTGGTGTATATACTCCAAAACAGAGTAGAATAAGGCATTTTATATTTTTCTAACAGACTATATTCTGAGCCATTTTCTTTTAACTTTGAGTCCCCTAGATATTTTTTAGCCTTTTTTGATTCACATAAAATTAGAATTTCGGTATTTTACACGAGAGAGCATATTGAGTTGGTGTATATACTCAAAAACAGAGTAGAAATGGGCATTGTATATTTATCCTGACAGATTATATTAAGAGCAATTTTGCTTTTAACATTGGGGTGCCCAGATAATATTTAGATTTTTTTCGATTCACGTAAATTTATAATTTCCATATTTTACATGAGAGAGCATACTGAGTTGGTGTATATACTCCAAAACAGAGTAGAATAAGGCATTGTATATTTTTTCTAACACACTATATTCAGAGGCATTTTTTTTTATCTTTGGTGCACGTAGATATTATTTAGATTTTTTTTGAGTCGCCTAAAATTAGAATTTTCGTATGTTACATGAGAGAGCATATTGAGTTGGTGTATATACTACAAAACAGAGTAGAAAAAAGCATTGTATGTTTTTTCTGGCAGATTATATTCAGAGCAATTATGATTTCAACACTGGAGTCCCTAGATAATAGTTACATTTTTTTTGATTCATGTAAACATAGAATTTCGGTTTACATGAGAGAGCATACTGAGTTGGTGTATATACTCCAAAACCGAGTAGAAGAGGTCATTATATATTTTTTTGACAGATTATATTCAGAGCAATTTTGTTTTTAACATTGGGGTGCCTCGATAATATTTAGATTATATCGATTTGGGTAACATTAGAATTTCTGTATTTTACATGAGAGAGCATATTGAATTGGTGTATATATTAAAAACAGGGTAGAAAAGGGCATTGTATATTTTTTATGACAGACTATATTCAGAGAAATTTTGCTTTTAACATTCGGGTGCCTAGATAATATTTAAATTTTTTTGATTCCCTTAAATATAGAATTTCTCTATTTTACATGAGAGAGCATACTGAGTTGGTTTATATACTCCAAAACAGAGTAGAATAGGGCATTGTATATTTTTTCTGAAAGATTATATTCAGAGAAATTTTGTTTTTAACATTGGGGTGCCTAGATAATATTTAGATGTTTTTCAATTCGCTTAAATATAAAATTTCTGTATTTTACATGAGAGAGCATATTGAGTTGGTGTATATACTCCAAAACAGAGTAAAATAAGGCATTGTATATTTTTTCTGACAGATTATATTCAGAGCAATTTTGTTTTTACATTGGGTTGCCTAGATAATATTTAGATATTTTTGATTTATTTAAAATTAGAATTTCTGTATTTCACATGAAAGAGCATATTAAGTTGGTGTATATACTACAAAATAGAGTAGAAAATGGCATTGTGTATATTTTCTGACAGATTATATTCAGAGCAATTTTTCTTTTCACATTGGGTTGCCTAGATAATATGTAGAATTTTTCGATTCGCTTAAATATAGAATTTCTGTATTTTACATGAGAGAGCATACTGAGTTGGTGTATATACTCCAAAACAGAGTAGAATAAGGCATTGTATATTTTTTTTAAAAGACTATATTCCGAACCATTAACTTTTAACTTCGGGGCACCTAGATATCACTTAGATTTTATTCGATTCGCGTAAAATTAGAATTTTGGTGTTTCACATGAGAGAGCATATGGAATTGGTGTATATACTCCAAAAGAAAGTAGAAAAGGGCATTGTATTTTTTTCTGACAAATTTTATGCAGAGCAATTTTGCTTTAACATTGTGGTGCCAGAAAATATTTAGATTTTTTTCGATTCAGGTAAAATTAGAATTTCTGTATTTTAAATGAGAGAGCATATTGAGTTGGTGTATATAATACAAAATAGTGTAGAAAATGGCGTTGTGTATATTTTATGACAGATTATATTCAGAGCAATTTTGCTTTTCACATTGGGTTGCCTAGATAATATGTAGAATTTTTCGATTCGGGTAAAATTAGAATATCTGTATTTTACATGAGAGAGCATACTGAGTTGGTGTATATACTCCAAAACAGAGTAGAATAAGGCATTGTATAGTTTTTCTAACAGACTATATTCAGAGACATTTTCTTTTAACTTTGGGGCGCCTAGATATTATTTAGATTTTTTTAGATTCATGTAAAATTAGAATTTCTGAATTTTACATGAGAGAGCATATTGTGTTGGTGTATATACTACAAAACGGAGTAGAAAAGGGCATTGTATATTTTTTCTGACAGATAATGTTGAGAGCAATTTTGCTTTTAACATTCGGGTGCCTAGATAATATTTCCATTTTTTTCGATTCACATAAAATTAGAATTTCGTTATTTTACATGAGAGAGCATATTGAGTTGTTTTATATACTACAAAACGGAGTAGAAAAGAGCATTGTATATTTTTTCTGACAGACTATTTTCAGGGCAATTTTGCTTTTAACATTGGGGTGCCTAGGTAATATTGAGATTTTTTTCGATTCGCTTAAATATAGAATTTCTGTATTTTACAGGAGAGAGCATATGGAGTTAGTGTATATACTCCACAACAGAGTATAATAAGGCATTGTATATTTTCTCTAAAATACTATATTCAGAGACATTTTCTTTTAACTTTGGGGCGCCTAGATATTGTTTAGATTTCTTTTGATTCGCGTAAAATTAGAATTTCGGTATTTTACGTGAGAGAGCATTCTGAGTTGGTGTATATGCTCCAAAACAGAGTAGAATAAGGCATTGTATATTTTTTCTAACAGACTATATTCAGAGCCATTTTTTGTACCTTTTAAGCGCTTGGATATTATTTAGATTATTTTCATTTGCATAAAATTAGAATTTCGTTATTTTACATGAGAGAGAATATTGAGTTGGTGTATATACTCCAAAACAGAGTACAAAAGGGCATTGTATAATTTTTCTGACAGATTATATTGAGAGCAACTTTACTTTTAACATTGGGTTGCCTAGATAATATTTAGATTTTTTTCAATTCGCTTAAATATAGAATTTCTGTATTTTACTTGAGAGAGCATATGGAGTTGGTGTATATACTCCAAAACAGAGTAGAATAAGGCATTCTATATTTTTTCTAACAGATTATATTTACAGCCATTTTATTTTAACTTTTAAACGCCTAGATATTATTGAGATTTTTTTTTGATTAGCGTATAATTAGGATTTCGGTATTTTAAATGAGAGAGCGTACAGAGTTGGTGTATATACTCCTAAACAGCGTAGAATACGGCATTGTATATTTTCTCTGACAGATTATATTCAGAGCAATTTTAGTTTTAACATTGGGGTGCCTAGAAAATATTTAGATTTTTTTTTGATTCACGTAAAATTTGAATTTCGGTATTTAACCTGAGAGAGCATACTGAGTTTTTGTATATACTTCAAAACAGGGTAGAATAAGGCATTGTATATTTTTTCTAACAGACTATATTCAGAGCCATTTTCTTTTAACTTTGAAGCGCCTAGATATTATTTAGATTTTTTTCGGTTCGCGTAAAATTGGAATTTTGCTATTTTACATTTCAGAGCATATTGAGTTTGTGTATATACATCAAAAGAAAATAAAATAGGGCATTGTAGTTTTTTTCTGAAAGATTATATTAAGAGCTATTTTCTTTTAACTTTGGGGCGCCTAGATATTATTTAGATTTTTTTCGTTTTACATAAAATTAGAATTTCGGTATTTTACATGAGGGAGCATATTGAGTTAGTGTATATACTCCAAAACACAGTAGAAAAGAGCATTGTATACTTTTTCTGACAGATTATATTCAGAGCAATTCTGCTTTTAACATTCGGGTGCCTAGATAATATTTCGACATTTTTCGATTCACGTAAAATTAGAATTTCGGTATTTTACTTGAGAGAGCATATTGAGTTGTTGTATATACTACAAAACGGAGTAGCAAAGGGCATTGTATATTATTTATGACAGACTATATTCAGAGCAATTTTATTTTAACATTGGGGTGCCTAGATAATATTTAGATTTTTTTCGATTTCCTTAAATTTCGAATTTCTGT
Source organism: Callithrix jacchus (assembly GCF_049354715.1). Classification (NCBI taxonomy): domain Eukaryota; kingdom Metazoa; phylum Chordata; class Mammalia; order Primates; family Cebidae; genus Callithrix; species Callithrix jacchus. Next base: position 124,430,090 of record NC_133514.1, read on the forward strand.
ATTTTACATAAGAGAGCATATGGAGTTGGTGTATATACTCCAAAACAGATTAGAATTGAGAATTGTTTATTTTATATGACAGATTATAATCATAGCAATTTTGCTTTTAAAATTGGGGTGCCTACATAATATTTAGATTTTTTCGATTCGGGTAAAATTAAAATTTCTGTATTTTACATGAGAGAGCACACTGAGTTGATGTATATACTCCAAAACAGAGTAGAATAAGGCATTGTATAATTTTTCTAACAGACTATATTCAGAGCCATTTTCTTTTATCTTTGGGGCGCCTAGATATTATTTAGATTTTTTTCGATTCGGGTAAAATTAGAATTTCGGTGTTTTACATGAGATAACATATAGAGTTGGTGTATATACTCCAAAACATTGTACAATAGGGCATTGCATATTTCCTCTGATAGAATTTATTCAGAGCAATTTTGCTTTTAACATTCGGTGCCTAGATAATATTTATATTTTTTTTGATTCACGTAAAATTAGAATTTCGGTATTTTAAATGGGAGAGCATACTGAGTTGGTGTATATACTCAAAAACATAGTAGAAAAATACATTGAATATTTTTTCTGACACATTATATTCAGTGCAATTTTTCTTTTAACATTGGGGTGCCTAGATAATATTTAATTATATTCCATTCGCTTAAATATAGAATTTCTGTATTTTTCATAATAGAGCATATGGAGTTGGTGTATATACTCGTAAACAGGGTAGAATAGGGCATTGTATATTTATTCTGACAGATTATATTCAGAGCAATTTTGCTTTTAACATTGGGGTGCCTAGATAATATTTAGATTTTTCGATTCTGGTACAATTAGAATTTCTGTATTTTACATGAGAGAGCATATTGATTTGGTTTATATACTACAAAACAGAGTAGAAATGGGCATTCTATATGTTTTCTAACAGATTATATTCAGAGCAATTTTGCTTTTAACATTTTGGTGCCTAGATAATATTTATATTTTTTTCGATTCGCTTAAATGTAGAATTTCAGTATTTTACTTGAGAGAGCATATGGAGTTGGTGTATATACTCCAATACAGAGTAGAATAAGGAATTGTATATTTTTTATAACAGACTATATTCAGAGCCATTTTTTTGTTTATGTTGGGGCGCTTAGATATTATTTAGATTTTTTCAATTCGCTTAAAATTAGAATTTCGGTATTTTACAGGAGAGAGCGTATTGAGTTGGTGTATATACTACAAAACAGAGTAGAATAAAACATTGTATATTTTTTCTAACAGACTATATTCAGATCAATTTTGCTTTTAACATTGTGGTGCCTAGATAAATTTAGATTTATTTCGATTCACGTAAATTTAGAATTTCCGTATTTTACATGAGGGAGCATATTGAGTTGGTGTATATACTCCAAAAAAGAGTAGAATAGGGCATTGTATATTTTTTCTGACAGATTATAGTCAGAGCAATTTTGTTTTGAACATTGGGGTGCCTAGATAAAATTTAGATTTTTTCGATTCGGGCAGAATCAAAATTTCAGTATTTTGCATGAGAGAGCATACTGAGTTGGTGTATATACTCCAAAAAAGAATAGAATAAGGCATTGTATATTTCTTCTAAGAGACTATATTCAGACACATTTTCTTTTAACTTTCGGGCGCCTAGATATTATTTAGATTTTTTTTCGATTTGTGTAAAATTAGAATTTCGGTATTTTACATGAGAGAGTATATTGAGTTGGTGTATATACTCCAAAAAGAAGTAGAAAAGGATATTGTATATTTTTTCTGACAGATTATATTCAGAGCAATTTTGTTTTTAACATTCGGGTGCCTAAATAACATTTAGATTTTTTTCGATTCACGTAAAATTAGAATTTCTGTATTTTACATGAGAGAGCATACTGAGTTGGTGTATATACTCCAAATCAGAGTCGAATAAGGCATTGTATATTTTTTCTAACAGACTATATTTAGAGCCATTTTCCTTCAACTTTGGGGCTCCTAGATATTATTTAGATTTTTCTCGATTCGCGTAAACTTAGAATTTCGGTATTTTACATGAGAGAGCATACTGAGTTGGTGTATATACTCCAAAACAAAGTAGAATAAGGCATTGTATATTTTTTCTTACAGACTTTATTTTGAGCCATTTTCCATTAACTTTGGGGCACCTAGATCATATTTAGATTTTTTCGATTCGGGTAAAATTAGAAATTCTGTATTTTACATGAAAGAGCATATTGAGTTGGTGTATATACTACAAAACAGAGTAAAATAAGGCATTGTTTTTTTTATCTTACAGACTATATTCAGAGCCATTTTCTTTGAACATTGGGGCGCCTAGATAATATTTAAATTTTTTTAGATCCACGTAAATTTAGAATATCTCTATTTTACATGAGAGAGCATACTGAGTTGGTTTATATACACCAAAAAAGAGTAGAATAGGGTATTGTATATTTTTTCTGACAGATTATATTCAGAGCAATTTTGTTTTTAACATTGGGGTGCCTAGATCATATTTAGATTTTCTCAATTCAGGTAAAATTTGAATTTCGGTATTTTACATGAGAGAGCATACTGAGTCTGTGTATATACTCCAAAACAGAGTAGAATAAGGCATTGTATATTTTTTTTACAGACTATATTGAGAGCCATTTTCTATTAACTTTGGGGCGCCTAGATATTCTTTAGGTTTTTTTCCATTCACGTAAAATAAGAATATCAGTATTTTACATGAGAGAGCATATGGAGCTGGTGTATATATTCCAAAAAGAGAGTAGAATATGGCATTATATATTATTTCTCACAGATTATATTTAGAGCAATTTTGCTTTTAACCTTCGGGTGCCTAGATAATATTTAGATTTTTTTGATTCGCTTACATATAGAATTTCTTTATTTTACATGAGAGAGCATATTGAGTTGGTGTATGTACTACAAAACAGAGTAGAATAGGTCATTGTTTATTTATTCGGACTGATTATATTCAGAGCCCATTTGTTTTTAACGATGGTGTGCCTAGATAATATTTAGATTGTTTCTATTCGTGTAAAATTAGAATTTCTGTATTTTACATGAGAGAGCATATGGAGTTGGTGTATATACTCCAAAAAAGAGTAGAATAGGGTATTGTATATTTTTTCTGACAGATTATATTCAGAGCAGTTTTGTTTTTAACATTGGGGTGCCTAAAAATATTTAGATTTTTTTGATTAGGGTAAAATTAGAATTTCTCTATTTTCCTTCAGAGCGCAAACTGAGTTGGTGTATATACTCCTAAACAGAGTAGAAAAGGGCATTGTATATTTTTTCTGACAGATTATATTCAGAGAAATTTTGTTTTTAACATTGGGGTGCCTAGATAATTTTTAGATTTTTTTCCATTTGCTTAAATATAGAATTTCTTTATTTAAATGACAGAGCATATGGAGTTGGTGTATGTACTCCTAAAGAGAGTAGAAAATGGCATTGTATATTTTTTATGACAGATTATGTTCAGAGCAATTTGGTTTTTAACATTGGGGTGCCTAGATAATGTTTAGATTTTTTTGATTCGGGAAAAATTAGAATTTCTGTATTTTAAATGAGAGAGCATACAGAGTTGTTGTATATACTCCAAAACAGAGTAGAATAAGGCATTGTATATTTTTTCTAACAGACTATATTCAGAGCCGTTTTCTTTTATATTTGGCGTGGCTACATATTAGTTAGATTTATATCGATTCGCATAAAATTAGAATTTCGGTATTTTACATGAGAGAGCATAATGAGTTTGTGTATATACTCCAAAACAGAGTAGAATAAGGCATTGTATATTTTTTTTAACAGACTATTTTCAGAGCCATTTTCTTTTAACTTTGGGGCGTCTAGATATTATTTAGATTTTTTTCAATTCGCTTAAATATTGAATTTCTGTATTTTACATGAGAGAGCATATGGAGTTGGTGTACATACTCCAAAACAGAGTAGAATAGGGCATTGTATATTTTCTCTGACAGACTATATTCAGAGCAATTTTGTTTTTAACATTGGTGTGCCTAGATAATATTTAGATTTTTTCAATTCGGGTAAAATTAGAATTTTTGTATTTTACATGAGACAGCATACTGAGTTGGTGTATATACTCCAAAACAGAGTAGAATAAGCTATTGTATATTTTTTCTAACAGACTATATTCAGAACCATTTTGTTTTAACTTTGGTGTGCCTAGATATTATTTAGATTTTTTTCGATTCACGTAAAATTAGAATTTCTGTATTTTACATGAGAGAGCATATGGAGTTAGTGTATATACTCCAATAAAGAGGAGAATAAAGCATTGTATATTTTTTCTGACACATTATATTCAGAGCAATTTTGCTTTACACATTGAGGTGCCTAGATAATATTTAGATTTTTTTCGATTCACGTAAAATTAGAATTTCGCTATTTTACATGAGAGAGCATATTGAATTGGTGTATATTCCAAAACAGAGTACAAAAGGGCATTGTATATTTTTTCTGACAGATTATATTCAGTGCAATTTTGCTTTTAACATTGGGGTGCCTAGATAATATTTAAATTATCTTCGATTCGCTTAAATACAGAATTTCTGTATTTTACATGAGAGAGCATACTGTGTTGGTGTATATACTCCAAAATAAAGTAGAATATGGCATTGTATATTTTTTCTGACAGATTATATTCAGAGCAATTTTGTTTTTAACAATGGGGTGACTAGATAATATTTAGATTTTTCCGATTCGGGTTAAATTAGAATTTCTGTATTTTACATGAGAGAGCATTTGAGTTCGTGTATATATTACAAAACAGAGTAGAAAAGGGTATTGTATACTTTTTCTCACAAATTATATTCAGAGCAATTTTTCTTTTAACATCGGATTGTCTAGATAATATTTAGATTTTTTTCGATTGGCTTAAATACTGAATTTCTGTATTTTACATGAGAGAGCATATAGAGTTGGTGTAGATACTCCAAAACAGAGTAGAAAAGGTCACTGTATATTTTTTCTGACAGACTTTATTCAGAGAAATTATGTTTTTAACATTGGGGTGCCTAAATAATATTTAGATTTTTTCGATTTGGGTAATATGAGAATTTCTCTATTTTACATGAGAGAGCATACTGAGTTGGTGTATATACTCCAAAACTCAGTAGAATAAGGCATTGTATATTTTTTCTGACAGACTATATTCAGAGCCATTTTCTTTTAACTTTGTGGAGCCTAGATATTATTTAGATTTTATTCGATTCGCGGAAAATTAGAATTTTGCTATGTTACAAGAGAGAGCATATTGAGTTGGTGTATATACTACAAAACAAAGTAGAAAAGGGCATTGTATATTTTTTCTGATAGATTATATTCAGCGCAATTTTGCTTTTAACATTGTGGTGCCTAGATAATATTTAGATTTTTTTTCGATTCTGTTAAATATAGAATTTCTGTATTTTACATGAGAGAGAATATGGAGTTGGTGTATATACTCCAAAACAGAGTTGAATAGGGCATTGTATATTTTTTTTGACAGATTATATTTAGAGCAATTTTGTTTTTAACATTGGGGTGCCTAGATTATATTTAGATTATTTCGATTTGGGTAAAATTAGAATTTCTGGATTTTACATGAGAGAGCATACTGAGTTGGTGTATATACACCGAAACAGTGTAGAATAAGGCATTGTATATTTTTTCTTACAGACTATGTTCAGAGCCATTTTTTTTTAACTTTGCGGCGCATACATATTATTTAGATCTTTTTCGATTCGCGTAAAATTAGAATTTCGGTATTTTCCATTAGAGCGCATATTGAGTTGGTGCATATACTACAAAAAAGAGTAGAAAAGGGCATTGTATATTTTTTCTGACAGATTATATTCAGAGCAATTTTGCTTTTTACATTGGGGTGCCTAGATAATATTTAGATTTTGTCGATTCACTTAAATATAGAATTTCTTTATTTTACAGAAGAGAGCATATGGAATTGGTGTATATACTCCAAACAGAGTAGAATAGGGCATAGTATATTTTTTCTGACAGATCATATTCAGAGCAATTTTGCTTTTAAAATTGGGGAGCCTAGATTATATTTAGATTTTTATCAATTCACGTAAAATTAGAATTTCGGTATTTTACTTGAGAGAGCATACTGAGTTGGTGTATATACTCCAATACAGAGTAGAATAAGGCATTGTATATTTTTTATAACAGACTATATTCAGAGCCATTTTCTTTTAACTTTGAGGAGCCTAGATATTATTTAGATTTTTTTTGATTTATGTAAAATTAGAATTTTGGTATTTTACATGAGCGAGCATACTGATTTGGTTCATATACTACAAAACAGAGTAGAAAAGGGCATTGTATATTTTTTCTGACAGCTTACATTCATATCAATTTTGCTTTTAAAATTGGGGTGCCTCGATAGTATTTAGATTTTTTTCCATTCGCTTCAATATACAATTTCTGTATTTTACATGAGAGAGCATATGTAGTTGGTGTATATAATCTAAAACAGAGTAGAATAGGGCATTGTATATTTTCTCTGAGAGGTTATATTCAGAGCAATTTTGTTTTTAACATTGGGGTACCTAAATAATATTTAGATTTTTTCGATTCGGGTAATATTAGAATTTCTTTATTTTACATGAGAGAGCATACTGAGTTGGTGTATATACTCCAAAACTCAGTAGAATAAGGCATTGTATATTTTCTCTAACAGACGATATTCAGAGCCATTTTCTTTTAACGTTGGGGCGCCTAGATATTATTTAGATTTTATTCGATACACGTAAAATTAGAATTTCCGTATTTTATGTGAAAGAGCATATGGAGTTGGTGTATATACTCGAAAACAGTGTAGAGTAGGGCATTGTATATTGTATCGGACAGATTATATTCAGAGCAATTTTGTTTTTATTATTGGTGTGCCTAGATTATATTTAGATTATTTTCGATTCACTTAAATATAGAATTTTTGTATTTTACATGAGAGAGCATATGAAGTTGGTGTATGTACTCCAAAACAGAGTAAAAAAGGGCATTGTATACTTTTTCTGACAGATTATATTCAGAGCAATTTTTCTTTCAAACTGGGGTGCCTAGATAATATTAAATTTTTTTCGATTCGCGTAACATTAGAATTTCCATATTTTACATGAGAGAGCATATTGAGTAGGTGTATATACTCCAAAACCAACTAGAAAGGGCATTGTATATTTTTTCGGACAGATTGTATTCAGAGTAATTTTGTTTTTAACTTTGGGATGCTTAGGAAATATTTAGATTTTTGTAGATTCGCCTAAATATAAAATTTCTCTATTTTACATGAGATAGCATATGGAGTTGGGCTATATATTCCAAAACAGAGTACAATAGGGCATTGTATATTTTCTCTGAAAGATTATATTCAGAGAAATTTTGCTTTTAATATTGAAGTGCCTAGATAATATTTAGGATTTTTTCGATTTGCTTAAATAGAGAATTTCTGTATTTTACATGAGAGAGTATATGTAGTTGCTGTATATACTCCAAAACAGAGTAGAATAGGGTATTGTATATTTTTTATGAGAAATGATATTCAGTGCAATTTTGTTTTTAACATTGGGGTGCCTAAATAATATTTAGATTATTTTGATTCGCTTAAATATAGAATTTCTTTATTTTACATGAGAGCATATGGAGTTGGTGTATTTACTCCAAAAAAGAGTAGAATAGGGTATTGTATATTTCTTCTGACAGATTATATTCAGAGCAATTTTGTTTTTAACATTGGGGTGCCTAGATTATATTTAGATTTTTTCGATTTGGGTAAAATTAGAGTTTCTGGATTTTACATGAGAGAGCATACTGAGTGGGTGTATATACTCCAAAACAGTGTAGAATAAGGCATTGTATATTTTTTCTTACAGATTATATTCAGAGCCATTTTCTTTTAACTTTGTGGCGCATAAATATTATTTAGATCTATTTCGATTCGCGTAAAATTAGAATTTCGGTATTTTCCATGAGAGCGCATATTGAGTTGGTGCATATAGTACAAAACAGAGTAGAAAAGGGCATTGTATATTTATTCTGACAGAATATATTCAGAGCAATTTTGCTTTTTACATTGGGGTGCCTAGATAATATTTAGATTTTTTCGATTTGATTAAATATAGAATTTCTGTATTTTACAGGACAGAGAATATGGAGTTGGTGTATATACTCCAAAACAGAGTAGAATAGGGCATTGTATATTTTTTCTGACAGATTATATTAAGAGCAAATTTGTTTTTAATATTGGGGTGCCTAGATTATATTTAGATTATTTTCGATTCGCTTAAATATAGAATTTTTGTATTTTACATGAGAGAGCGTATGGAGTTGGTGTATGTACTCCAAAATAGAGTAGATAAGGGCATTGTATATTTTTTGTTACAGATTATATTCAGAGCAATTTTTCTTTTAAGCTGGGGTGCCTAGATAATATTTAGATTTTTTTCGATTTGCGTAAGATTAGAATTTCAGTATTTTACATGAGAGAACATAGGGAGTTGGTGTATATACTCCGAAACAGAGTAGAAGAAGGCGTTGTATGTTTTTTCTAACAGACTATATTCAGAGCCATTTTCTTTTAACTTTGGGCGCCTAGATATTATTTAGATTTTTTTTGATTCGTGCAAAATTAGAATTTCGGAATTTTACATGAGACAGCATATTGAGTTGGTGTATATACAACAAAACAGAGTAGAAAAGGGCACTGTATATTTTTTATGACAGATTATATTGACAGCAATTTTGCTTTTAACATTGGGGTGCCTAGATTATATTTAGATTTTTGTCGATTCGCTTAAATATAGAATTTCTGTATTTTACATAAGAGAGCCTATGGAGTTGGTGTATTTACTCCAAAACAGAGTAGAATAAGGCACTGTATATTTTTTCTGACAGATTATATTCAGAGCCATTTTGTTTTTAACATTGGGGTGCCTAGAGTATATTTAGATTTTTACGATTTGGGTAGCATTAGAATCTGTATTTTACATGAGAGAGCATACTGAGTTGGTGTATATACTCCAAAATAGAGTAGAATAAGGCATTGTATATTTTTTCTAACAAACTATATTCAGATCCATTTTCTTTTCACTTTGGGGCGCCTAGATATTATTTAGATTTTTTTCGATTCACGTAAATTTCGAATTTCGGTATTTTACATCAGAGAGTATACTGAGTTGGTATATATACTCCAAAACAGCGTATAATAAGGCATTGTATATTTTTTCTGACAGCGTATATTCAGAGCAATTTTGCTTTTATCATTAAGGTGCCTAGATAATATTTAGATTTGTTTTGATTCGCTTAAATATAGAATTTCTGTATTTTACATAAGAGAGCATATGGAGGTGGTGTATATACTCCAACACAGAGTAGAATAAGTCATTGAATATTTTTTCTGACAGATTTTGTTCAGAGTAATTTTGTTTTTAATATTCAGGTGCCTAGATCATATTTATATTTTTTAGATTCGGGTAAAATTGGAATTTCTGTATTTTACATGAGAGAGCATATGGAGTTGGTGTATATACTCCAATAAAGAGTAGAATAAAGCCTTGTATATTTTTTCTGACAGATTATATTCAGAGCAATTTTGTTTTTAACATTGGGGTGCCTAGGTAATATTTAGATTTTTCCAATTCGGGTAAAATTAGAATTTCTGTATTTTACATGAGAGAGCATACTTTGTTGGTTTATATACTCCAAAACAGAGTAGAATAAGGCACTGTGTATTTTTTCTAACAGATTATAATCAGAGCCATATTCTTTTATCTTCTGGGCGCCTAGATATTACTTAGATTTTTTTCGATTTGCGAAAAATTAGAATTTCGTTATTTAAAATGAGAGAGCATACTGAGATGGTGTATATACCCCAAAACAGAGTGGAATAAGGCAATGTATATTTCTTTAACAGACTATATTCAGAGAAATTTTCTTTTAACATTGGGGCGCCTAGATATTATTTAGATTTATTTCAGTTCGCGTAAAATTAGTATTTCTGTATTTTACATAAGAGAACATATTGAGTTGGTGTATATACTCCAAGACAGAGTAGAATAGGGCATTGTATATTTTCTGTGACAGATTATATTCAGAGAAATTTTGTTTTTAACATTGGGGTGCCTAGATAATATTTAGATTATTTTCGATTCCCTTAAATATAAAATTTCTGTATTTTACATGAGAGAGCATATGGAGTTGGTGTATGTACTCCAAAACAGAGTAGAAAAGGGCATTTTATATTTTTTCTGACAGACTATATTCAGAGCAAATTTGCTTTTAACACTGGGTTGCCTAGATAATATTCAGATTTTTTTCGAATCACGTAAAATAAGAATTTCGTTATTTTACATGAGAGAGCATATGGAGTTGGTGTATGTAGTCCAAAACAGAGTAGAATAAGGCATTGTATATTTTTTCTAACAGGCTATATTCAGAGCCATTTTTGTTTAACTTTGGGGTGCCTAGATATTACTTAGATTTTTTTCAATTCACGTAAAATTAGAATTTCGATACTTTACATGAGAGAGCATTTTGAGTTGGTGTATATACTACAAAACATAGTAGAAAAGGGCATTGTATATTTTTTCTGACAGATTATATTCAGAGCTATTTTGCTTTTAACGTTGGGGTGCCTAGATAATATTTAGATTTTTTTCGATTCGCTTAAATATAGAGTTTTTGTATATTACATGAGAGAACATATCAAGTTGGTGTATATACTCCAAAACAGAGTAGAATAGGGCATTGTATATTTTTTCTTACAGACTATATACAGGGCAATATTGTTTTTATCATTAAGGTGCCTAGATAATATTTAGATTTTTTCGACTCGGGTAAAATTAGAATTTCTGCATTTTACATGAGAGAGCACACTGAGTTGGTGTATATATTCCAAAACAGAGTAGAATAAGGCAGTGTATATTTTTTCTAACAGACTATATTCAGAGCCATTTTCTTTTTACTTTTGGGTGCCTAGATATTATTTAGATTTTTTTTCAATTTGTGTAAAATTAGAATTTCGGTATTTTACATCAGAGAGCATACTGAGTTGGTGTATATACTCTAAAACAGAGTAGAATAAGGCATTGTATATTTTTTCTGACAGTGTATATTCAGAGCAATTTTGCTTTTAACATTAAGGTGCCTAGATAATATTTAGATTTTTTTCGATTCGCTTAAATATAGAATTTCAGTATTTTACATGAGAGAGCATATGGAGTTGGTGTATATAGTCCAAAGCAGAGTAGAATAGCGTATTGTATATCTTTTCTGACAGATTATATTCAGAGCAATTTTGTTCTTAACATTGGGGTGCCTAGATCATATTTAGATTTTTTCGATTCGGGTAAAATTAGAATTTCGGTATTTTCCCTTAGAGAGCATACTGAGTTGGTGTATATAATCCAAAACTAAGTAGAATAAGGCATTGTATATTTTTTATAACAGTCTACATACAGAGTCATTTTCTTTTAACTTTGGGGCACCTAGATATTATTTAGATTTTTTCAATTCCCGTTAAAATAGAATTTTGGTATTTTACATGAGAGAGCATAATGATTTGGTGTATATACTCCAAAACGGAGTAGAATATGGCATTGTATATTTTTTCTAACAGACTATACTCAGAGACATTTTATTTTAACTTTGGGGCGCCTAGATATTATTTAGATTTTTTTCGATTCACGTAAAATTAGAATTTCGGTATTTTACGTGAGAGAGCATATTGAGTTGGTTTATATGCTCCAAAACAAAGTAGAATAGGGCACTGTATATTTTTTCTGACAGCGTATATTCAGAGCAATTTGCTTTTAACATTGGGGTCCCTAGAGTATATTTAGATTTTTTAGATTTGGGTAGCATTAGAATCTGTATTTTACATGAGAGAGCATACTGAGTTGGTGTATATACACCAAAACAGAGTAGTATAAGGCATTGTATATTTTTTCTAACAGTCTACATACAGAGTCATTTTCTTTTAACTTTGGGGCACCTATATATTATTTAGATTTTTTTCAATTCTCGTTAAAATAGAATTTCGGTATTTTACATGAGAGAGCATACTGATTTGGTGTATATTCTCCAAAATGGAGTAGAATATGGCATTGTATATTTTTTCTAACAGACTATACTCAGAGACATTTTCTTTTAACTTTGGGGCACCTAGATATTATTTAGATTTTTTTCAATTCACGTAAAATTAGAATTTCGGTATTTTACGTGAGAGAGCATATTGAGTTGGTTTATATGCTCCAAAACAGAGTAGAATAGGGCACTGTATATTTTTTATGACAGCGTATATTCAGAGCAATTTTGCTTTTAACATTGGTGTGCCTAGAGTATATTTTGATTTTTTCGATTTGGGTAGCATTAGAAACTGTATTTTACATGAGAGAGCATACTGAGTTGGTGTATATACACCAAAACAGAGTAGAATGGGGCATTGTATATTTTTTCTAACAGACTATATTCAGAGCCATTTTCTTTTAACTTTGGGGCGCCTAGATATTATTTAGATTTTTTTCGATTCATGTAAATTTCGAATTTCGGTATTTTACATCAGAGAGCATACTGAGTTGTTGTATATACTCCAAAACAGAGTAGAATAAGGCATTGTATATTTTTTCTGACAGCGTATATTCAGAGCTATTTTTCTTTTAACATTAACGTGCCTAGATAATATTTAGATTTTTTTCGATTCGATTAAATATAGAATTTCAGTATTTTACATGAGAGAGCATATGGAGTTGGTGTATATAGTCCAAAGCAGAGTAGAATAGCGTATTGTATATTTTTTCTGACAGATGATATTCACCGCAATTTTGTTTTTAACATTGGGGTGCCTAGATCATATTTAGATTTTTTCGATTCAGGTAAAATTAAAATTTTGTTATTTTACATGAGAGAGCATACTGAGTTGCGGTATATACTCCAAAAAAGAGTAGAAATTGGCATTGTATATTTTTTCTTAGAGACTATATTCAGAGACGGTTTCTTTTAATTTTGTGGCACCTAGATAATACTTAGATTTTTTCAATTCACGTAAAATTAGAATTTCCGTATTTTACATGAGAGAACATATTGAGTTCGTGTATATACTCCAAAACGGAGTAGAATAAGGCATTGTATATTTTTTCTAACAGTCTACATACAGAGCCATTTTCTTTTAACTTTGGGGCACCTAGATATTATTTAGATTTTTTTCGATTCACGTTAAAATAGAATTTCTGTATTTTACATGAGAGAGCATACTGAGTTGGTGTATATACTCCAAAACATAGTAGAATAAGGATTGTATATTTTTTCTAAGAGACTGTATTCAGAGCCATTTTCTTTTAATTTTGTGGCGCCTAGATATTATTTAGTTATTTTTCGATACACATAAATGTAGAATTCCGTTATTTTTCATGAGAGAGCATATAGAGTTGGTGTATATACTCCAAACCAGAGTAAAAAGGGGCGTTGTATATTTTTTCTGACAGATCATATTCAGAGCAATTTTTCTTTTAACATTGGGGTTCCTAGATAGTATTTAGATTTTTTTCGATTTGCTTCATTATAGAATTTTTTTATTTTACATGAGAGAGCACATTGAGTTGGTGTATATAATCCAAAATAGATTAGAATAGGGCATTGTATATTTGTTCTGACAGATTATATTCAGAGCAATTTTGTTTTTAACATTGGGGTGCCTAGATAATATTTAGATTTTTTCGATTCGGGTAAATGTAAAATTTTTGTATTTTACATGAGAGAGCAAAGTGTGTTGCTGTATATACCCCAAAACAAAGTAGAATAAGGCATTGTAAATTTTGTCTAACAGACTATATTCAGAGCCATTTTCTTTTAACTTTGGGGCGCCTAGATATTATTTAGATTTTTTTCGATTCGCGTAAAATTAGAATTTCAGTATTTTACATAAGAGAGCATATATAGTTGTTGTATATACTCCAAAACAGAGTAGAATAGGTCATTGTGTATTTTCCCTGACAGATTATATTCAGAGCAATTTTGTTTTTAATATTGGGGTACCTAAATAATATTTAGATTTTTTCAATTCGGGTAATATTAGAATTTCTCTATTTTACATGTGAGAGCTTACTGAGTTGGTGTATATACTCCAAAACTCAGTAGAATAAGGCATTGTATATTTTTTCTGACAGAGTATATTCAGAATCATTTTCTTTTAACTTTTGGGTGCCTAGATATTATTTAGATTTTCTTCGATTTGCTGAAAATTAGAATTTCGGTATTTTACAAGAGAGAGCATATTGAGTTCGTGTATATACAACAAAACAAAGTAGAAAAGACCATTGTATATTTTTTCTGATAGATTATATTCAGCGCAATTTTGCTTTTAACATTGGGGTGCCTAGATAATATTTAGATTTTTTTCGATTCTGTTAAATATAGAATTTCCGTATTTTACATGAGAGAGAATATGGAGTTGGCGTATATACTCCAAAACAGTGTAGAATAGGGCATTGTATATTTTTTCTGACAGATTATATTCAGAGCAATTTTGCTTTTAACATTCGGGTGCCTAGATAATATTTAGATTTTTTTCAATTCACGTAAAATTAGAATTTCGGTATTTTACATGAGAGAGCATAATGAGTTGGTGTATATACTCCAAAACAGAGTAGAATAAGGCTTTGTATATTTTTTATGACAGATTATATTGAGCGCAATTTTGCTTTTAACATTGGGGTGCCTAGATTATACTTAGATTTTTGTCGATTCGCTTAAATATAGAATTTCTGTATTTTACATGAGAGTGCATATGGAGTTGGTGTATATACTCCAAGTCAGAGTAGAATAGGGCACTGTATATTTTTTTTGACAAATTATATTCAGAGCCATTTTTTTTTAACATTGGGGTGCCTAGAGTATATTTAGATTTTTTTCATTTGGGTAGCATTAGAATCTGTATTTTACATGAGAGAGCATACTGAGTTGGCGTATATACTCCAAAACAGAGTAGAATAAGGCATTGTATATTTTTTATAACAAACTATATTCAGAGCCATTTTCTTTTCACTTTGGGGCGCCTTGATATTATTTAGATTTTTTTCGATTCACGTAAATTTCGAATTTCGGTATTTTACATCAGAGAGTATACAGAGTTGGTATATATACTCCAAAACAGAGTATAATAAGGCATTGTATATTTTTTCTGACAGCGTGTATTCAGAGCTATTTTGCTTTTAACATTGGGGTGCCTAGATAATATTTAGATTTGTTTCGATATGCTTAAATATAGAATTTCTGTATTTTACATGAGAGAGCATATGGAGGTGGTGTGTATACTCCAACACAGAGTAGAATAAGTCATTGTATATTTTTTCTGACAGATTTTGTTCAGAGCAATTTTGTTTTTAATATTCAGGTGCCTAGATCATATTTAGATTATTTCGATTCGGGTAAAATTAGAATTTCTGTATTTTACATGAGAGAGCATACGGAGTCGCTTTATATACTCCAAAACAGGGTAGAATAATGTATTGTATATTCTACGTAACAGACTATATTCAGAGCCATTTTCTTTTAGCTGTGGGACGCCTAGATATTATTTAGATTTTTTTCAATTCACGTAAAATTAGAATTGTGGTAGTTTACATGAGAGAGCATACTGAGTTGGGGTATATACTCCAAAAAAGGGTAGAAATAGGTATTGTATATTTTTTCTTAGAGACTATATTCAGAGACGGTTTCTTTTAATTTTGGGGCACCTAGATAATACTTAGATATTTTCGACTCACGTAAAATTTGAATTTCCGTATTTTACATGAGAGAACATATTGAGTTGGTGTATATACTCCAAAACAGAGTAGAAAAACACATTGTATACTTTTTCTGACAGATTATATTCAGAGCAATTTTACTTTTATTATTCGGTTGCCTAGATAATATTTAGATTATTTTCGATTCACGTAAAATTAGAATTTCGGTATTTTACATGAGAGAGCATACTGAGTTGGTGTATATACTCCAAAACAGAGTAGAGTAAGTCATTGTATATTTATTCTGACAGATTATATTCAGAATAATTTTGCTATTAACATTAAGGTGCCTAGATAAAATGTAGATATTTTTCGATTCGCTTAAATATAGAATTTCTGTATTTTACATGAGAGAGCATATGGAGGTGGTGTATATACTCCAACACAGAGTAGAATAGGGCATTGTATATTTTTTCTGACAGATTTGGTTCAGAGCAATTTTTTTTTTAATATTGGGTTGCCTAGATCATATTTAGATTTTTTCGATTCAGGTAAAATTAGAATTTCTCTATTTTACATGAGAGAGCATACGGAGTTGTATATACTACAAAACAGAGTAGAATAAGGTATTGTATATTTTATCTAACAGACTATATTTAGAGCCATTTTCTTTTAGCTGTGGGACGCCTAGATATTATTTAGATTTTTTTCGATTTGCGTAAAATTAGAATTTCAGTATTTTACATGAGAGAGCATATTTAGTTGGTGTATATAATGCAAAACAGAGTAGAAAAGGGCATTGTATATTTTTTATGACAGATTATATTCAGAGCAATTTTCCTTTTTACATTGTGGTGCCTAGATAATATTTAGATTTTTTTCGATTCGCATAAAATTAGAATTTTGGTAGTTGACATGAGAGAGCATATGGAATTGGTGTATATACTCCAACACAGAGTAGAAAAGGGCATTGTATATTTTTTCTGACAGATTATATTCACAGCAATTTTGCTTTTATCATTGGGGTGCCTAGATAATATTTAGATTTTTTCCATTTGCATAAAATTAGAATTTCCGTATTTTCTCTGAGAGAGCATACTGAGTTGTTGTATATAATCCAAAACTAAGTAGAATAAGGCATTCTATATTTTTTATAACAGTCTACATACAGAGTTATTTTCTTTTAACTTTGTGGCACCTAGATATTATTTAGATTTCTTTCGATTCACGTTAAAATAGAATTTCTGTATTTTACATGAGGGAGCATACTGAGTTGGTGTATATACTCCAAAACGGAGTAGAATAAGGCATTGTATATTTTTTCTAACAGTCTACATTCAGAGCCATTTTCTTTTAACTTTGGGGCACCTAGATATTATTTAGATTTTTTTCGATTCACGTTAAAATAGAATTTCTGTATTTTACATGAGAGAGCATACTGAGTTGGTGTATATACTCCAAAACGGAGTAGAATAAGGCATTGTATATTTTTTCTAACAGTCTACATACAGGGCCATTTTCTTTTAACTTTTGGGCACCTAGATATTATTTAGACTTTTTTTGATTCGCATAAAATTAGAATTTCGTTATTTTACATGAGAGAGCATATGGAGTTGGTGTATATACAACAAAACAGAGTAGAAAAGAGCATTGTATATTTTGCTGACAGATAATATTCAGAGCAGTTTTGCTTTTAACATTGGGGTGCCTAGATATTATTTAGATTCTTTTCGATTCGCTTAAATATAGAATATCTCTGTTTTACCTGAGAGAGCATAAAGACTTGGTGTATATACTCCAAAACAGAGTAGAATAAGGCATTGTATATTTTTTCTTACAGACTATATTCAGAGCCATTTTCTTTTAACTTTGGGGCGCCTAGACATTTTTTAGATATTTTTCGATTTCCATAATTTTAGAATCTCGGTATTTTACATGAGAGAGCATATTGAGTTGGTGTATATACACCAAAACAGAGTAGAAAAGGGCATTGTAAATTTTTTTTTCACAGATTATATTCAGAGAAATTTTGCTTTTAACATTTTAGTACCTTTATAATATTTAGATTTTTTCCATTCGCTTAAATATAGAATTTCTGTATTTAATATGAGAGAGCATATTGTGTTCTTTTATATACTCTAAGAAAGAGTAGAATAGGCCATTGTGTATTTTTTCAGACATATTATATTCAGAGTAATTTTGGTTTTAACATTGGGGTGGCTAGATAATATTTAGATTTTTTAATTTGTGTAAAATAAGAATTTCTGTATTTTACATGAGAGAGCATACTGAGTTGGTGTATATACTCCAAAACAGAGTAGTATAAGTCATTGTATATTTTTTCTAAGAGACTATATTCAGAGCCATTTTCTTTTAATTTTGGGGCGCCTAGATATTATTTAGTTATTTTTCGATTCACGTAAATGTAGAATTCCGTTATTTTTCATGAGAGAGCATATAGAGTTGGTGTATATACTCCAAACCAGAGTAAAAAAGGGCATTGTATATTTTTTCTGACAGATTATATTCAGAGCAATTTTGTTTTTAACATTGGGGTGCCTAGATAGTATTTAGATTTTTTTCGATTCGCTTCATTATAGAATTTTTCTATTTTACATGAGAGAGCACATGGAGTTGGTGTATATACTGCAAAATAGAGTAGAATAGGGCATTGAATATTTTCTCTGACAGATTATATTCAGAGCAATTTTGCTTTTAACATTGAGGTGCCTATATAAAATTTAATTTTTTTTCGATTTGCGTAAATTTAGAATTTTTGTATTTTACATGAGGGAGCATATTAAGTTGGTGTCTATACTTTACAACAGAGTAGAAAGAGCATTGTAGATTTTTTCTGAGAGATTATATTCAGAGCAATTTTGCTTTTAATATTGGGGTGCCTAGATAATATTTAGATTATTTTCGATTCGCGTAAAATTAGAATTTCTGTATTTTACATCAGAGAGCATATTGAGTTGGTGTATATACTCCAAACAGAGTAGAAAAAGGCATTGTATATTTTTTCTGACAGATGCTATTTAGTGCAATTTTGCTTTTAAGATTGGGGTGCCTAGATAATATTTAGATTCTTTTATATTGGCGTAAATTTATAATTTCCTTACTTTGCATGAGAGAGCCTATTTATTTGGTGGGTATACTCCAAGAAAGAGTAAAAAAGGGCGTTGTATATTTTCTCTTACACACTATATTATGTGCAATTTTGCTTTTAACGGTGATGTACATAGGAAATATTTATATTTTTTGTAACCGCGTAAATTGAGAATTTAAATATTTTACATGAGAGAGCTTATTGATATGGTGTATATACTCCCAAACAGTGTAGAAAAGGGCATTGTATATTTTTTCTGACAGACTATATTCTGAGAAATTTTGCTTTTTTCCTTGGTGTACCTAGATAATATTTATATTTCTTTCGATTTGCGTAAAGTTAGAATTTCGGCATTTTACATGAGAGAGCCTATTGAGTTGGTGTATATACTCCAAACAGAGTAGAAAAGGGCATTGTATATTTTTTCTGACAGATTATATTCAGAACAATTTTGCTTTTATCAATGGGCTGCCTAGATTATATTTACATTTTTTTCGATTTACGTAAATTTAGATTTTCTGTATTTTACATGAGAGAGCATATTTAGTTGGTGTATATACTCCAAAACAGAGTAGAAGAAGGCATTGTATATTTTTTCTGACAGATTTTATTCAGAGAAATTTTGATTTTAACATTGAGGTCCCTAGATAAAATTTATATTTTTTTGTTTCCCGTAATATTAGAATTTCTGTATTTTACATGAGACAGCATATTGATTTGGTGTATATACTCCAAAACAGAGTAGAAAAGGGCATTGTGTATTTTTTCTGACAGATGATATTCAGTGCATTTGTTCTTTTAACATTGGGGTGCCTAGATAATATTTAGATTTTTTTCTATTTGCGTAAATTTAGAATTTCGGTATTTTGCATGAGAGAGCCTATTGATTTGGTGTATATACTCCAAGAAAGGGTAAAAAAGGGCATTGTATATTTTCTCTTACACATTATATTATGTGCAATTTTGCTTTTAACGTTGGTGTACATAGAAAATATTTATATTTTTTGTAACCACGTAAATTGAGAATTTATATATTTTACATGATTGAGCTTATTGATATGGTGTATATACTCCAAAACAGAGTAGAAAAGGGCATTGTATATTTTTTGGAACAGATTTTCTTTAGAGCAATTTTGCTTTTAACATTGTGGTACATAGATAATATTTATATATTTTTTATCCGGTAAATTTAGAATTTTAATATTTTACATGAGAGAGCGTATCGATTTGGTGTATATACTTAAAAAGAGTGTAGAAAAGGGCATTGTATATTTTTTCATACAGATTATTATTACAGCAATTTTGCTTTCAGCATTTGGGTAAATATATAATATTTATATGTTTTTCTATTCACGTAAATTTAGAGTTTTGGTATTTTACATGACAAAGAATATTGAGATAGTGTATATACTCCAAAAGAATGTAGGAGAGGGCATTGTATATTTTTTCTAACAGATTATTTTTCGAGCAATTTTGCTTATATCATTCGGGGACATAGAGGATATTTATATTTATTTCTAACAGCATAAATTTAGATTTTCCGTGTTTTACATGACATAGAATATTGAGATGGTATATATACACCATAAGAGAGTAGAAAAGAGCATTGTATTTTTTTTCTAACAGAGTATCTTCCACGCAATTTTGTTTTTTACATTGGGGTGCATAGAGAATATTTATATTTTTGTCTAACCACGTAAATTTAGAATCTTTGTATTTTACATGTGAGAGAATATTGAGATTGTGTATATACTAAGAAAGATAGTAAAAAAAAGCATTGTGTAGTTTTTCTAACAAAGTGTCTTTAGAGTAATTCGGTTTTTAACATTGAAGTCAAAGGAAATACTTACATTTTCTCTATCCACGTAATAATAGAATTTCCATGTTTTACAAGAGGGAATATGGAGATGGTGTATATACCTTAAAACAGAATAGAAAAGGGCATTGTATATTTTTTCTAACAGAGTATTGTCAGAACAATTTTGTTTTTAACGTTGGGGTAAAAAGAGAATATTTATATTTTTAGTAATTTTGTGTTTAACACTTGTGTTAAAATGAGTATGTATATATTCTGTAACCGCATAAAATTAGAATTTTTATATTTTACAAGATAGAGAATATTGAGTCGGTGCATATACTTTAAAACATAGTAGAAAATTGCGTTGTATATTTTTTCTATCAGAGTGTCTTCAGAGTAAATTTTTTAAGGTTAAATTAGAGTATTTATATTTTCTGTAACTGCATAAAAATAGAATTTTTGTATTTTACAAGACAGCCAATATTGAGACGGTGTATATACTTTAAAATAGTGTAGAAAAGGGCCTTGTATATTTTTTCTAACACAGTATTTTCATAGTAATTTACATTGTGTGTGGGAGCAAATTTCTCAAATCCCTTTGAACATATTCTCCCTCTCCCCTGTTTTTCTCTTTGCTCACTATTGAATCATTTTCAGGTTTCTTGATTTCTTATCTTTTCCCGATGAGCATTTTAGCTTCTGTCCACTTCTACTTTCAGAATTCTTCAGCTACCAACACCCACCTCCTCAGAGAGTTGCTGGAGATTTTACTAACAAAAATTTTCTCTGTCACATTTAGGAGACGTGCTTCCTTATCTTTATTCTATCAAGCTGGGTGAATTTACACAAAACACTTTATATCTTAGAACCAGTTTCCTCTCTGTAGAATGTAGCTAACCTCTATTCTGTGGTCACAAGGATCATCAAAATAAAAAATAATCATAGTTAATATGTGTGGCTTACTAACCATGTTCTAGAAACCATGTCAAGTGCTTTCTGCATATGGTTCCACTTTTATTTTACTATTGGAACTATCGTCAACCCTACTTCGCAGACTACTAAATTGAGTGTCTGAGCTGCTAAGCCACTTGTCCAACGATATACAGCCAGTAAGTAACAGAATGAGGATCAGCATTTGAGATAGAAATATTCTACACAAAAATGTACTGTTAGAGTGAAACTAGAGTGGTATCATCTCAGATAAGCGTTCATGCCTGTTCGCTTATCGAATCGGCGGAATACATTCAATGCATTCAGGAGATTGGGAGACATTGTTTAAATTTTCCCCAAAACCCAGAAGAACTCAAAAGTACTCATTGTCTTGGCCTTATTGGTATTTGACTATGAATACAATAGATCCCACAGAAGCAAGTCTAGTAGAGTGGCCTTGGAGAAAGGCTAGGATTTAGGAGCAGGTTTAGGCAACTCAAGCCTTCTCGGCTTCCATTTTCTCATCTGTACTTTCATAATTCTGATTTTTAAAAGCACCCTTGTTGAAAGTAAAGGTTCAGTGAAACAGCACAGATGAAGTCCTTCCTATTTGGTCTGGCAGGTAGTAGTTGCTCAACACGTCTTGTCTATTAATGACGACCACAATGATAATAGTGGACTAATAATGAATTGATAAAATATGATTATGTAAGTTCAAATGAGTTTTGATCTCACCCCTCTCCTCTGTTTCATATGGTTTTTATGTTCTACATTGTATGGCTTAACGTTGGCAGGTGGGGGATTTTGATAGACACATGATAAAATCAGAAGCCCCAAGACTTATATTTTCATCACAGAAATGTATTACTTCCTTGAGTTGTGACCTGGAGAGAGTTACTTTGTCTAAGTTAACCTTACTTGTAAA
The DNA here is from genome assembly GCF_049354715.1 of Callithrix jacchus. NCBI lineage: Eukaryota > Metazoa > Chordata > Mammalia > Primates > Cebidae > Callithrix > Callithrix jacchus. Next base: position 124,452,604 of record NC_133514.1, read on the forward strand.
AATAATCAAAAATATACCTACCCTTTCTCGTCATCTCAGCCTCTCCGCAGTCAGTGTGAGGTACCATTGGTATAGTGTATATGAAGGGGTTTGCAAGATCTGGAGTGCTGTATGTATGCTATTTTGCCTCTTCAATTGTGAGTGGTGTTTTCCCATTCTCCTTAAATGACCCAACACTACGCTCTTGGTAAAATAAATGCATTTGTGCATGAACATTTGGCAAATAATAAGAGCTGCATTTGCAAGAATTTTTCCCTTGAACAGCCAAGTGAGCCACTATGAGCTGCACTGTAGCAGTGACATTTACAATAATTTGTTCAGAAGAGCAATTGCCAACTTGCTTATTTGACTAGTATGGAGTACTATACGTTGTTTAGGGAGATGAGATCAGTAAACCAGCAATTTGGTAGAGCCATCAGAGAAGAGGATGAAAAGAAATGAATATCTGAGATCCTGAGTTTCCAATCAGATCAAGAAAAAGAAGCCTATAAGAATAGGTCCCATTTATTTGGGGGAGAAACATACACCGCTTTGTATGAAGGCTTCATTTTCTAGGAATATTTTCTAATGCTTTCAAAAACATTGTGATATAGGTAGGACTATTCCCATTTTACAGATGAGAAAACTGAGACTATGAGGTTTAAGTCACTAGTCTGCTCCTTCTTCCATTCTGGTTTTTAGAAAATGGTGCCACCACCTATCCAGTCACACAAGCCAAAGTCCTATGAGTGAGCTCTGGTTTATCCCTTTCTCTCTCACTTCTCATATCCAACTGACCATTCAGGCCTGCTGATTTTAGTTCTTAAATATCCCTTAGCTTCTGTTTTTTCTTTCCATTAAAATTCTCATTGCAGCCCTTCTGTGGATTACCTCCTGGCCTTCCACCTGTGTGTCTGTGTCCATGTTGTCTCCAGTCTGTCCTCCACATAAGTCAGACCATGCCCCATACCTCCCAGTCCTTCTTAGAATGAGGACAAACCTCCTCACCACGGCCACAGTCTTCTTTCCATTTCTCTGTCCTCATGGCGTGCCCCTCCTCTCTGCTCTGCACTGCAAAGACTCAGCATCTTGTACTGGCCAAGGTCCAGGTCCCCCTGCACCACATATTTGCCAGGAATGCCAGATCGTCCTTACTTTGCCCACTTACTGCCCACTCATGCTTCTGATCTCGGTCCCTCCCTAGGGGAAACCTTTCCTGACCTTTGTAACTAAAGCAAAGCCTTCTCCTGGGTGCTCTCATTGTTCCAGAGACCTGCCTGCACAGCACTTGTACCAGTTAAACCTTTACATTAACTGGAGTGACAGATATGTTAGTGTCCACTGCTGCCTCGCAGGAATAAAGCCAGAAAAGGCAAGGCCCTATCTGTGTGCATTTCTACAGTCTAGTGTGCTTAGTGAGATATTGTTTAAGAAGAATGAGTTGGACATGACAGCATGGATGGAAAGTGATGGATTGAGGATTTAAACATACTTCTTTCTGGTTCTAGAGAGTTGGCTGCTAACACTATTCACTTTGGGACAGTGTCATTTTCGGACTGATAAGGGTACTTTTTGCTACGATCAAATATATTTTGGGTCCATCAGATGAAGTTTGATAAAAGTGGGTTATTAAGAACCCACTGATAAGCAGAGCTGCCTGACCAAGATGTTCAGATTTTGCATCAAAGAGAAAAGTAATGAAAGTGGGCTGATGGGAGGGGAAGGAGGGCTGAAAAGTGAAGCAGGAACAGCTATTTCTATAGTGCCCTTGACCCTACCTTTCTCTGTTCTTCACTCTGGCTGAAATTGACCACCCTGAGTGCATTCAGATAATGATAAATTATCTCTGTCACACTGTGTGTGTGTGTGTGTGTGTGTGTGTGTGTGTGTGTGTGTGTGTTTGGCTATGTACAAAAGAGGCAGCTTCTGTGAATAAATGAAGCCTTGTAATTAAGGAATTTGTTGTAAATGGCAAGATGCATTGGTGCTTGGTCCTTAGTACTCCTCGCTGAGGCCACATTTCCTTGAACTGGCTTGTATTTGCCACTGACACTACTAGCAGCAGAATGGAGGGGAGGAAGGAAGAAACCAGGTGTTGCAATGCTTAGCGCCTGCTTTCAGCTTTGCTGCAAACTAAAACACTGACTGACTTTGATTAACCCCCTAACCTCTTTGAGCCTCAGTTTTTTCATCTGAAAAAATCAATGATGGTTTGAATTTCTTCCGAATATGACATTCAGTTATCTCTCTCTCCATTGTGGAAGCACTGGGAGCTATTGTTCTCCTGTGTCTGGTGGCCGTTATGACTTCTGCATTATCAAGGGGCCCTCTCTAACCTAAATAACCCCCCAAAGAAATTAAGTTTGTAATCATTTCTGCCTGGTAAGTGAAATGACAAGAGAAAAGAGCTAGTTGTCAATAGCCCTGTGGATGGCCAATTAATGGGATCTGTGCAAACAGTTGCTTATAGAGCCATAATTTGCCTTTCGTTTTCCTTTGCAACTCAGAAAAAAGTGAATAATTTTCAAAGAGCCTCTCATTGAACATATTTTTTAAAAACATGTCATTGGCAAAAGGGGCACTTGGTTGCTTGATTGCCATATATCTCTGAGTATGTGGAACAGTTATTTTTAGCTGGGGGTAACTAGCTGAGAAGAAAGCTGCAGCATCTTGGAGGCAGAAGAATCTTTGTATGTCTTATGTTGGCATGGAGAAAGCAAAGCGAAAGGGCAGAGTATAAAAGGTTGTTAACTAGATAAGGGGTCAGCTGCATTTCCTCTGGCTGCTCAGAGGTGAGGCCCTAAAGCAATGGAGACAACATTGTGGGTGGGAATGTGTTTGCAGGGTCTAATTAGTTTACCCAAGAAAAGCAAAAAAGAGAAAGGGCTAAAAATATGTAGATTGTAAAATTCATGGCTTCATTTGCTCTTCTTTGCCTTTGAAACCTTTTTAAAACCTTATAGTAGAACAATTTGTAATCCTTGAAGCCTTTTTGCTACCACTCTTGTCAGCTTGTCTAAGGCCACCGTAACTTATCAGCTACTGGGGAAAGTTGTTTAAACTCTCTAAGCCTCCTTTTTTCCCACTGGTTCACTTAGGGGCACCAATTCCTAATGTTTCTGCCTGAGTTATTGTTTTTCAGATCCCATAATTGTTTGCATATGTGCTCTATAAGATGCGTCACCTAGCACACGTTGTGGGCAACCTCAGGTGTAGAAGTTAGGACATCTTTGTGCCTGGATTTGGCTGTTACTAACAAGACGGAACGGGGAGGAAGGGCAGAGTAGACTACTGTAGAATTTTTCTGGATTCTTTTGGTTTCTCCATAAAATGATACTGTTCTTATATTTAAAGATAACTATCTGCCTAGGCGTATTGAAATTCTAAGGTTGACACCACTTTGCATTGATCCTAGGGCAGGGTTTCAGGATTGCTGAAGCAGCATCATCCTTTTACAGTACAGATTTCAGTCAGCAGGCTGGCCATGGCCTCCTCAGTGTGCAATCTTCTTACTGATGGTGGGCGTCAGTGGGCTGAACTCACAGTTTCCATCTCTTAGGCTGGGCAGGCCCATGGTGGCAATGGAAAAATTTCATGGGAACATACATAAGAAGTAATAAGAAATCCATCTTCTTAAAACCTTCATAGGAGATTTCCTGAAGATTTATAAAAGGCACTTCATTGATCAAATGACTCTGATGTTTCCCCTCACTGGAAGAAATTCAGGTCACCAGCCCACTTAAAATCATTGTGTTCTCCTTTTGCAGTAACCTCTGCTCATATAATTTCTTTTTGGCATATTATATACTATTAACTTAATATCCTGATTAGTGGAGCTAGCAAACACTCAGTATCACTATAAACTGCAGTATCATAACTGACTTCCTTTAAAAATCATCTAATGTTTCTTTAAAATCACTGGTGCTTTTGTAAAGTAGTTCATATTTAGGAATATGAACATTTTATCATGCTGGAAAATTATTTGAATTCCTTTTCATTTAAAACCTATAGCTTTCTATTTAATCTAGCTTTCACAAATATTTTCTTTGCCCACTATAGAAAAATCGAGTTTAGAGATAAATGTAAAGTCACTCATAGCTCCATCCAAAAGTCAACAACTCTTAATATCATTAATTTTGTTCTTGTTCTCAGTATTTTTGCTGAATCTATGTTTCGTAGAGTTTCATCATATGTCAGATAAAACTGCATATATATGAGTTTTTAAACAATACATTTTTATTGTCATAAATGAAATACACATTTAATATGGTATGACTAGGACATATAGAGAGATATAACAAAGAAAATTAAAGTCATTTAAAATCTTACCAAATCTAATAACCATAAACCTTTCGATGTATTTTCTCAGAATACTTTTTCCTATGCCTTTTATATTTTCTTGATTATCAAGTACTTCAAGCGTATAGAAAAGACAGAAACTAATATAAGCAGCAATGGAAAATTTTAAAATATGGGTATTTTTCTGCATGTGTTTCAGATTGTTTAGTTTTTGTTGTCCTTTGCCCTCCCCACGTGTCCCTTTATTTTCCTGGCAAAACAAAGCATTACAGATATAGTTGCAGCTTCCTATACTCCATTTTATTTTTCTAAAACTTATTGATATTGAAATGTCTACCTCTGGTCTACTTACTTTCCCTGCCGAATAATACTTTACCATATGGAAATACCACGATGTGCAATTACATGCATAGTGCCATATACATTTGTTTACAGGTTTCTTGGGAAGAATCTCTCTTACTGTGTTCCCAGAAGAGGGATTGGTAAATTGTAGGGGAGGCTTGTCTTCATTTTTAATATGAATTTCCAATTGTTTAAAGTAGTTGTAACAATTGGTATTCCCACAGGAAATGTGGGGAAACTTGTTTTGTGTTTGGCTTCACTTGATATTCCTAGGCTTTTACTTTTTGTTTGTCAATCTTATGAATGTAAAATGGTATGTTTTAATTTATATTGTGCACAGACTTATTATTCGGGACACATGTAACCTTTCTCATGCACCACTGTCATGGATTTGTTTTCAATTTAACTCATTTATTAAGCAAGGAAAATTGTGAGGTTTCTCAAAGATGGCGATGAGAACTGCTGATGGATTTGCTGCATTAGATCCACCCTCTCCAGCTCTGGCCCTCTAGTGTCAGTATTTCTGCCTTCCATTTATAGTGCTTCCTCTTTTCAGGTTCTGGGAACATTCTGACTGTAGAAATCAGTTGCAGTAATTGGAAGAACTTTTACTAAAGTGACTTACTTGTCTTCTTACCTAGTAATTATGCAGACTGTAAAATATATTTATGAAAAAATTCAAGTTATATACAAAACCAGACACTACCAAAGCATATACAAAGTTCATGATCCCTGTTATTTTTCTCTTCTTCCTCTTCCAATATATAACCACTTGTAGAGAGCCCCTACTATTTCCTTTGTATTTATGTTTATGTCCAAATGCAATAGATATTCTCTAACATATCTCCTTGGATCCATGAGAAGAAGGTGAATGTAATTTTTAAAAATGAGTATGATATCTCTACATCAGCACAGTATTGCATTATACGGAAATAAGAGAAAGAATCTAACTCTTCCATGGACATTTAGTTGCTTGTAGTTTTCTATTATTTTAAACAGTGTTGTGGAAAACGTTCTTGTAAATGTCTTTGGACATCGATGTGAAAATTGTCTTAGGAGATATTTGTAGAAATGCTATTTACATGGTCTTTTTTGCCTACTTTATTCATTTTTATTTAGAACATTTTCTAGAACTTTAGGAATTGGTGACTTCTAAGTAGGTGTAAAACACAGTACCGGGCCAGGCATGGTGGCTCACACCTGTAATCCCAGCACTTCGGGAGGCCGAGGCAGGTGGATCACGAGGTCAAGAGATCGAGACCATCCTGGTCAACATGGTGAAACCCCATCTCTACTAAAGATACAAAAACTTAGCTGGGCATGGTGGTGCGTTCCTGTAGTCCCAGCTACTTGGGAGGCTGAGGCACGAGAATTGCCTGAACCCAGAATGCGGAGCTTGCAGTCAGCTGAGATCACGCCATTGCACTTCAGCCTGGGTGGCATGAGCGAAACTCCGTATCAAAAAAAAAACAAAAAAACAAAAAAAACACAGTACCTGGATTCTCTGAGCTTTATGTTCTGTTTGAAGCAGGGGAAGTGACAGTAACTACCTGTTAGGGTGATTTTGAGGATTAAAGGAGATACTGTGTACAAAGTTTATAGCATGGGTTTTGGATCACAGCAGAGAGTAAAAAGTTCAGTTTTGCCTCCTCTTAGTCGGTCCCGAACCCAAATATACTTTTAAATATTCTTTCAGCACAGATTTTAAAGTTTGATAGAAATAGAATTATATTGTGATCACTCCATATGTAAGGTTTCTTTTAGTCAAGAAAATGTTTTTGATATTCAGCCATGTTGTTGCACATGTCAATAGTTCTTTCCTTTTTTATCCTCCTATCTCAGGTCTTAAAAAAGGAATACTGCAAAAAAAAAAATGAAACAATATTTCCACTTGTATTCGGTTTTGGTCTACAGTTGACATTGTTCTCAAGTATCACTAACAGGTTCCCATGGAGAGAAAAATTTATTTTCTGTCCACAACATAACAGGAATTATAACAGATGCAGAAGGCCTACTAGCCCTGTGTGAAAATCATCATGTTGACTATATTTCTCAAAAGTTAAACTCAGGTGTAGGGGCCGCTGTCAGTCTTTGTTTCCTCACTATCAATCCCACCACTTTTATTTTTTTCATTTGGGGAAAAATAATAATGACTGTAAGAACAATGAAAAATAATAAAAGGACAGTAAAAAGGTTGAATGCACTGGCTGTGGCAGGGAGCAATCAAAAATGGTTTGTTATTTCCCTTCACTTTATCAAAGTTGCTACGTGGACTCATTCTTACCCACCTGTTGGGTAGAATCTTTGATATATTCTATTTCACTGAGCAATTTAAGATATTAAGAAATTCTGTCTAGTTCAAAACAGGAGCAGAAAACCAAGCACCACACTTTCTCACTCATAATTGGGAGTCGAACATTGAGAACACATGGACACAGGGAGAAAACAACACACATTGGGGCCAGTTGGGGGTCAGAGGAGGGTGAGACGGAGAGATCATTAGGACAAATAGCTAGTGCATGTGAAGCTTAAAGCCTAGATGAATGGTTGATAGGTGCAGCAAAGCACCATGGTACACATATACCTATATAATAAACCTACACATTCTGAACCTGTATCCTGGAACTTAAGAAAAATCCTGTTTAGTTTAATTTCCAAACTCAAAAATCTCATTCAGCTGAAAACTTAACCCTTTTTTACATATTTTAACACATAAAATAATCAACAATGAAAACAGGTAGAGGTTGAGCATCTCTGATCCATAAACCCCAAAATCCAAAATATTCCAAGATCTGAAATTCATCCACATCGATGGCTGAGATAGCGATATGTGTGCTTTCTGATGGTTCAATGTATACAAACTTTGATTCGTGCACAAAATTGCTAAAAATATGTAAAATTTTATTTGCGTTATGTGTATGAGGTGTACGTAAACATAGGTGAATTTTGTGTTTAGACTTCAGTTATATCTTTAAGAGATCTCTTTATGTATATGTAAATGTTCCAAAATATGAAAAAAGTTTAAAATCCAAAACACTTCTAGTCCCAAGGAATTCAGATAAGGAATATTCAACCACTACATCTAATAAGTCATGGATACTTTAAAATGAAATTTTAAAAGTATTTAGAGTCCAAAAGACATCAGGAGAAAAGGGACAGGACAAAAAGTGGGGAAGGGGATGCAAACGAAAACAAACAAAATAATGAAACAAACCATTAAATTGTAAGCTTGAATCCAATTACATCATTCGACCTCTAATAAATCTATATTTAATAACGTTAAATGTTATTGAATCATACCACATACTCCAATTAAAGTGCAGAGATTGCCAGAATTGATTTAAAAAACCCACAAGACCCAGTGCTGTATATGAAATACACACTTTGAATAGAAAAAAGAAGACAAATATACGTAGGTCTAAATAAGTACATTTGAATTTTTTTAAGACAGTGTCCTACTCTATCCCCTAGGCTGGAGTACAGTGGTGCAATCTCTGCTCACTGTAAACTCCGCCTCCTGGGTTCGAGCAATTCTCCTGCCTCAGCCTTTTGAGTAGCCGGGAATACAGAAACCTGCCACCACGCCTAGCTAAATGTTGGGGTATTTTTAATAAAGCTGGGGTTTCACTGCATGGGATAGGCTTGTCCTAAACTTTTGACCTCAAGTGATCTACCTGCCTCAGCCTCCCAAAGTGCTGGGATTGCAGGTGTGAGCCACTGTACCTGACCCTAAATGAGTACATTTAAAATGATATACTATGCAAACAGTCAGCAATGGAAGTGTGAAGAAGCTATATTAATACCAAATAAAATGTGCTTAAGTCAAAACAGTATTTCCAAAGATAAAGAGGGATAGTTCATGATTACAGAAGAGTCATTTCATCAAAAAAATGGGTTAAAAATAATTTGTGCATCAATTTGCACAAAACAAAATTGAACTAAAGGAATAAACAAACAATCCACAATTTTGATTGGTGATTTTAATACCCATCTCCCAAGCAGTTGATAGATAAACTAGACAAAATCTTAGTCAAGATGCAGATGACCTGAACAACACTCTCCACCATCTTAAACAAACCAATGGAAGACGACACCCAATAACCACAGAATACTGTATGTTTCAAGTACATGTAGTGTTCACTAGGATAGGTCACATGCTAGGTCGTAAAACAAGACTGAATGGATTAAATCAAATTGAATTCATGCAGTGTATGTTACCTGACCACAATAGGATTAAAACAGAAATTAACAATAAGAGAACTAGGAAAGCTCCAAGTACTTGGAGATTAAATATAATACACAAGCCCAAGAAGAAAGCAAAAGGTAGAATATAAAATATTTTATTCTAAGGGATAATCAAAATACAACATGCCAACACTTATGAATTACAGCTATGGGAGTTCCCAGAGGGAAGTATAGCCGTACATGCTTATACTGCAATAGAAGAAAAAGAGAAAGGTCTAAAATCAATGACGTAAATGTTCACCTAAAGAAGATTGAAAACACACACACACACACACACACACACACACAGCAAAGAAAACTCCAACGAAGTAGTAAGAAGGAAACAATAAAGGTAAAAGTGCAGAGATAAACCAAATTGAAGACAGACAAAATAATAGAGAAAACTAACAAAGCAAAGAAGCTGGTTGTTTTAAAATATCAACGTTAATAAACCTTAAGCTACTCTGATCATGAAAAAAAGAGAGGAAACACAAATGGTCAGTATCAATATCAGAAGTGAAAGCGAAGTGAAACTATCACTACAGATCCTGCAGACGTGAAAAGGATAATAAGAGACTATCATAAACAACGTCATGGTGACAAATTCTGCAACTTAGATGAAATGAACAAAGTATCTGAAAAATACAACAAAAACTAACACGAATTTTGCAGAAAATGTGTCCGGGAAAATTAAAAGATACATTAAACAAAAGAATATGCAAGCCACAGCCTGACAGAAAATGGTCATAAATCTATTTTCAGTAAAGAGCCTGATTTCCAGAATATAGAAAGCAGTTTTATAACCTGAAAATAAGGCTGGGCACAGTGGCTCACACCTGTAGTGCCAGTACTTTGGGAGGCCGAGGAGGATGAATGATGAATGGCTTAAGGCCAGGAGTTTGAGACTAGTCTGGGCAACATGGTGAGACCCTGATACCTAGTATAAGTACAAAAAATTAGCCTTGTATGTTGGCTAATATCAATACAAAAAGTTAGCCTGGTATCAGCTAATTGGGAGACTGAGGTGGGAGGATCGCTTGAGCCCAGGAAGCAGAGGCTGTAGTGAGCCAAGATTGCACCATTGCCTTCCAGCCTGGATGACAGAACAACTAAAAGAAAAAAAGAGAACAATTACTGTTTAGAAGGGGAAAAAATTTGGGGAGCCACTTTGCAAAGATAATATACAAGTGGGACAAAATGGTTAACATCAAGGAAATGCAGATTAAAACCACAGTGAGATACTACTACACACCCCACAAAATAACTAGGTTGGGAAAGACTAAACACCAAATGTTGGCAAGAATACAGCACAACTATAACTATTGCTAATGGGACTATAAAACAGTACAACTACTTTGTTAAATTTCTGGAATTTTCTTATAGAATGAATATACATCTCATCTATAATAAATTTCCGAGTTAGGAATCTACCCCAATTAGTGAAAATACATGTTAATAAAAATACTTACAGAAGACCACAATAGCTTTACTCATACTAATCAAAAGTTGAAAATATTTCTGGTGACCACAAATAGAGGATCAGGTAGCGAACTACGTTATTTCATAGCATGAAATACTACTCAGCAATAAAAATGAAAGAGATACTGATATGTGTAACCTGACTGATAAATATAAAAATTATTTTGTGGACTGAAGGGAGCCTTATATATAGGGTTATCACAACATGATTCAAGTTATGTGGAATTTCTAAAGTTGGCAAACTTAGTCTACAATGAAAAAAATCCAAGGGTACAGAGCTGGAGACTGAGACAAGTCATGAGGAAACTTTCTGGGATTGTATTAGTCCGTTTTTTCACTGCTGATAAAGACATACCTGATACTGGGTACTTTATTCAAAAAAGGTTTAAGGGACTCACAGTTGCACCTGGCTGGGGAGGCCTCATCATCACGGCAGAAAGTCAAAGGGACATCTTACATGGTGGCAGACAAGAGAGAAATGAGAAACAAGCAAAAGGGCTTTCCTCTTATAGAAGCATCAGCTCTTGTGAGACTTATTCACTATCACAAGAACAGTATGGGGGAAACTGTCACCATGATTAAATTCTCTCCCACCAGGTCCCTCCCACAACACGTGGGAATTCTGGGAGCTACAATTCAAGAAGAGATTTGGGTGAGGACACAGCCAAACCATATCAGGGATTATAGTAATGTTCTTTATTTGATAGAGTTTTGGGTTACACATATGTATACTTTTGTCAAAATTCGGTAAATACATACTTAAAATTTTTGCATTTCATCATTTGTAAACTTTACACCAAAAGGAAAAAAAAAGGTACCAAATTGTAGTTAATGCACGTTGAGTTACTGATGTCTGCAATTTACTTTAAAATGCCTAAAAACTATAATGGATTACTGGATGGATAGAAAGATGGATCTATGGATGGACATGAGATAAAACAAGACTCCAAGTTGGTGAAGATACAGTTAAAGTGTTCACTGTAAAGTTTTTTCAACTTTGTTGTACGTTCATAAATGTTCATGATAAAATATCAACGAAAACAATTTTCATCCCTCCTCCTCTGTGACAGCCTCAGCCTGAGAAACCCACAGTGGGAAGGGAAAGGAGGGCAGTGTGTTTATGACCACCCACCCTCACTTCTTAGCAGTGCTTTCTGGCTCTTCTAGGGTTGGATAGGGGAAGGGAGAGAGGAGAGACAGGGGAACAGATAGGGCTTTATTGAATAGTTCAGCTGTATTATGGTGTCACATTTTAGGAGCAGTCATGCAGTTTTGGGCCCTTTCTCATGCGTTCCTGAGAAATTCTCCTGGTAGGGATCTCTGACAGCAGTTCACTACCTCAGGTAATACAGTTTCTAGGAAGCCACTAAGAGCCCTCCTACCACCTGCCTCTGGGGGTCCTGGGCAGCCTCTTCCTTACCCCTGGCAGGAAGCTTTTCAGGGCAGCGTCCTCCTTAAAAGCAATTGTTTTCTCGATTATGGAATTCCTATTTGGCCCATATAAAACATGCAAACACCTTTGTTTGGCTTAACTTGAAGTACGGGCCACTCCCAGCTCCAGTCTTTATCGCTTCTCTCTGCCCCATTATTTCAACTTGGCCACAGCCTTTTGCTTTTGGATTGTATTCAGATGGGATAGCAGTTCCCGTGTTCTCCAGCCTTCAGGGACGTGAGCTAATCAGCTTGAATGGTTAAATAGAAGTTCCTGTTCAGGCAGCTCATTAGCTTTAAAATGAAGCAGCAGCCTTTTCCCATCCATGAGAATTGGGTGAGGAGGGAGTTCATAGAACACACAACCCTTTCAAGTCTTCAGTGTAATTAAAAAAAAATGCCCAGCGTGGTGGCTCACATCTGTAATCCCAGTACTTTGGGCAGCTCAGGTAGGCAGATCATAAGGTCAGGCTTTGGAGACTACCCTGGCAAACATGGGGAGACGCTGTCTCTACTAAAAATTAAAAAATTAGCTGAGTGTAGTGGTGGGCCCCTGTAATTCCAGCTACTCAGGAGGCTTAGGCAGGAAAATCACTTCAACCTGAGAGGCAGAAGTTGTAGTGAGCCGAGATCATGCCACTGCACTCCAGCCTCGGGAACAGAGCAAGACTCTGTCTTAAAAAAGAGAATTTTTAGTCCTGTCCTATAAAGGTAAGAGGTAGATAATAACCTATTCTGGCAAAACTGGTTCTTGCCCACACCATTTGAAAAGTCTAGAACCTGATTGTAAATGAAAGGATTCTTGACAACTACTGTTTGGCGCTTGATCTTTGACTCCAATGCCAAACGTGGAGAAGACAGCATGTTTCCACTGTTCTGAAAACAGTAGCTAATCTGTGATTCCCTTTGCTGTCTCGAGTATAGTAAAACATTTATGAGGTACAGAGGCTTGCAGAAAAGTATTTTAGAAGTGGAGTCAGAACTCCACTGTGGAAAGGGGGCTGAGAGAATCATGAATCCGATTCCTTCTCTTGCCAGAGGAGACTCAGATTTGTGATGTGGTTTCTCTGGGTAAACATGAGTAAGTAACAGAAGAGATCAGTAAAACTCTGGTCCACTGCTTAGAAATTAGTGTTTTATGACCTCCCCTCTGCCAGGGAAATAAGCATGAAGACAGCGCTTTTCCTCCCACTATTTTTAAAACCCAGATGAGGAGGTGTTCTATTGCTCCACGTGGTGCGCTTTTGAACTGAGAGGGACTGAGCACGGAGAAGCCAGAGTAGCACTGCCCCCACCCCGGGCCACCTGAAACTCATCATGCTGCTTTCTTTGGAGCGGCTGCCAATTTAAAAGAAGACTTAAGGGGTTTCATTTGGCTCTGTGATTCTGCTGGAAGGAGGCCTGAGTAAGGTTGAGCTGAGGTTGCAGAGGAAAGGAGCCGTTTGTCCCACAACCTGAACAAAACAGAACTATGATGAAGCAGCATTGTCCATCTGAGGTAATACCCAAGGTACATTGCCTCATGTCAAGAAAATCAAGGACGTGAATACACATGGAGTGAGGTTAAGAATGGAGGTTTTACAGGCAAAAGAAAAGAGAACATCTCTCTCTTCTGCAGAGAGAGAGAGGGGCTTCTGAGTGTGTTTTCTGGTGAACTGCACAAGGTTTTATAGACTTGTTGAGGAGGTGGTGTTTGATTTACATAGGGTCCAAATATGGGTTGGACCAGGTGAGAGCTTTACATAGCTCGTGAAGAAGCTGGCTATCCACCCGAATCTTCTTATGCATATAGGTTTTCTACTTGGCCAGTGCATGTTGTCTGTCCCTTACTGCACTTGTGGTTGATAAAGAAAAAGGAAGATGAAGCCGTCAGGTTGAGCATGCCTGGCACCCAAGTAGCCTCCTATTGTTACAGCTGCTGGCATTCGCCTGTGCAAGCTTCCAGCTTGCTTGTCTATATCTGCAGCTCGATTTTCCAGGCCGCTCTTTGTTAGAAATGGTTTTGGGGCTGCTTTTTATTCAAAGGGAAACCTTACCAAAGACTTCCTTACTTTCAATCTCTGACGAAATAATTTCTTTAGAACTCCTGTATCAATGGGACTTCTGGATTACAGTTGAAGTAGTTTTGGCTGATCATCAACTCTGCCTCCACTTAATAGTGAATGCTTTTATTTTCTATGTTTCAAGGAGGGACTCTTTGCTTCTTGCCCTTCTTCAGAATAGCAGTGTGGAAATTGCATTTAAGAACACCTGTTGGGCACAGTGGCTCACACCTGTAATCCTAGAAATTTAGGAGGCTAATATGGGAAAATTGCTTCATGCAAGGAATTTGAGAGCAGTCTGGGCAACATAGCGGTACCCCATCTCTCAAAAAAAAATTATTGGGTGTGGGGATGCATACCTGCTGCCCTGTTGGGCCAGCTTCTGTCAGGAGGCCATGGCAGAAAGGTCAGTTGAGCTCAGGAGTTTGGGGCTGCAGTGAGCTATGCTCATGCCACTGTACTCCAGCCTGGGTGACTCCATCTCTTGAAAAACACAACAAAAACCAACAAAAGCCCACTTTCTATCTGGAATGGGAACTGGTAGAGCCTTATGACAGTGAGTGACTCAGAGGCAGAGCAAACGTTTGGCCACAGTTTTAATGGCGCAATTTGAACCTTGTGTTTGTCCTACTGACCGAGACTGTGGCTGTCTTAGGGTCCTCGATATGGTCTGGCCTTGGAGGAGAAGAAACTCTTCTTGTTCAACACTTTCTGTTTGTGGAGCCCAAGATAAGAACTTTATGTTTGTTTCACAGATGAGAGGGTGCTAAATAGCTTGCTTAGAATCACACAAGTCAGAGGTAGGAGGGCCACGTTCTTTAACCAGTTTGTGAGTAGATGTCTTCCCAAGAACGTACAGCTGATGGCATAATGCTGACCTTAAGCCTAGCTTAATCCAATTGATGTTTAATGAAAAGCAATAGATTTCCTCCTGTAGCCCAAGAAAGAGCCACTTGACTACAGCTAATCGGTGAGAGAAATACCTCTCTCAAAGGAATAGGTGATCAGAATTCATGGGCAGCAATGGGACATAGGAATGTGGAAATGAGAGGTGTGGGCTCCAGGGATGCTGGAGAAAACTCCTCCTCCAGTATTCCCTAACTCTCGAATGCTGCTGTCTTTTCAATACAAATACAAACCCACTCTGTTGTTTTGCACTGCCCCGTGCCCTGAATCTCTTGTTTGTGGACTGTATCCTCCAGTAACTTATTCAAGCAAGGATACACTGAAGCAAATTGTTCTGAAATATGACTTTATTTCTTCTTACACTTACATGACTGGTGGAGCATAGAATTTTTGATTGAAAATAATTTCCCATTCAAGTTTTAAAGATACTACTCCATTATTTCCCAGCTTCTGGTAGTGCTATTGAGAAGCCTGAAATCATTCTGATTTTTGATTCTTTGTAAATACTGTTTTTTAAAAAACTTTTCTGAAAACTTAGGAGAGCTGTTTTCCTTTGTCATATATTGCAGATTTTCAAGACAATGTTCCTTGGTGTGAGTTTGTGTTCATGTGTTTAAACCTAGGAGGTTATGTTATTCAACTTGAGAAGTTGCCTTTTTTTTTAACTTCTATTTAAGTTCAAAGGTTCAAGCACAGGTTTGTTATTTAGGTAATGTCTGTCATGAGGTTTATTGTACAGATCATTTCATTACTCCAGTATTAAGCCTAGTCCCATTTAGTTGTTTTTCCTGATCTTCTTCCTTCTCTCATTCTCCACTCTCTGAAAGGCTCTAGTGTGTGTTGTTCTTCCGCCTGTTGTATGTTCCTGTGTTGTCATCATTTAGCTCCCACTTGCAAGTGAAAATATCTGGTATTTGGATTTTGTGTTCCTGCATTAGTTTGCTAAGAATAATAGTCTCCAGCTTCATCTATGTCCCTGAAGAGAACACGATCGCATTCTTTTGTGGCTACCTAGTGTTTTTTGTTGTATATGTACCACATTTTCTTTATCCAGTCTACCATTGATGGGCATTTAGCTTGATTCCATATTTTTGCTATTGTGAACAGTGCTGCCATGGACATATGCGTGCACATGTCTCTATAACAGAAGGATTTATATTCCCTTGGGTACATACCTAGTAACCCATTACTAGGTTTGCTGAATCAAATGGTATTTCACTCTTTAGGTCTTTGAGGAATCATGACACTTTTTCACAATGGCAGAACTAATTTGCATTCCCGAATACAGTCTGTAAGTGTTGTTTTTCTCTCTAACCTTGCCAGTATGTGTTTTGTTTTTTTTTTTGCTTTAATAATTGCCATTATGACTGGTGTGAGATGGTATCTTATTATAATTTTCATTTGCATTTCTCTAATAATCAGTGACGTTGAGCTTTTTTAATATGATTGCTTGTTGCATATATGTCTTGTTTTAAAAGTGTCTGTTTATGTTCTTTGCCCACCTTTTTATGGGTTGTTTGTTTTCCTCTTGTAAATTTAATTTCCCTACCGATGTTTGATATTAGATTTTTGTGGAATGCATAGTTTACAAACATTTTCTCACATTCTGTAGGTTGTCAGTTTTCTCTGTTGATAGTTTATTTTGCTGTGTGAAAGTTTCTCATTTTAATTTGACCCGTTTTCAATTTTGCTTTTGTTACCTTTTCTTTTGGCATGTTCATGATGAAATCTTTGCCTGTGCTTACGTTTTGAATGGCATTGTCTCGTGTCTTGCAGAGCTTTTATAGTTTTTGGTTTTACATATCAGTGTTTAATCTATCATGAGCAAATTTTTGTATGTAATGTAAAGAAGGGGTCTAATTTCAGTCTTTTGCATATGGCTATCCAGTTATCCTGGCATCGTTTATTGAATAGGGAGAATCTTTTCCCCCTTGCTTGTTTTTGTTAAGTTTGCCAAAGATCAGATACTTGTAGAAGCTTGGTTTTGTTTCTGGATTCTCTATTCTGTTCCATTAGTCTATGTGTTTGTTTTTGTACCAGTACTATGCCGTTGTTTCCTGTAGCCCTGTAATGCAGTTTGAAGTCTGGTAGCATGTCGCTTCCAGCTTTGCTCTTCTTGCTTAGGATTGCCTTGGCTGTTTTTGGTTCCACATAAATTTTTCAAAAGCTGGTTTTCTGAAAAAAATAATAAAACTCAACCTACTTCTTAACATATTTCAAGAACCCAAATGAAATCATGACTGCTCTTGGAGATGGCACTCTGTATGTTTCAATTTACTACCCAGTAACTGGTCTATTAAAATCATACTGGTTAAAAAATAATAAACTTGAAGCTAGACCAATGAAGGAGAAAGGGAAGAGATTCAAATAACCACCATCAAAAACAATAAGGGCAATATTACCACTGACACCACAGAAATACAAACCACCCTCAGAGAATATTATGTACAACTGTAGGCACTATTTTTTCTTTAATTTTGAGATGAAGTTTTGTGCTTGTTGCTCAGGCTGGAGGGCAATGGTGAGATCTTGGCTTAGTGCAACCTCTGCCTCCTGAGTTCAAGCTATTCTCCTGCCTCAGCTTCCTGAGTAGCTGGGATGACATGCATGTGCCACCATGTCTGGTTAATTGTGTATTTTTAGTAGACATGGGGTTTCTCCATGTTGATCCAGCTGGTCTTGAACTCCCAATCTCAGGTGATCAACCCACCTTGACCTCCCAAAGTTCTGGGATTGCAGATGTGAACCACTGAACCTGAAAAAATTGAGAAATCTAGAAGAAACTGATAAATTCCTGGTCACAACCACCCTCCCTGAGATGCAAGTTTGGTTTAACATATGCAAATTGATAAATGTCATCGTCACATAAACAGAACTAAAGAAAAGAAATTACCCACATGATTATCTCAATGGATGCAAAAACAGCTTTTGATAAAATTCAACTTTCATGTGTGTTAAAAACTCTCAATAAACCAGGTATTGAAGGAACATACCTCAAAATAATAAGAGCCACATGTGACAAAACCACAGCCAGCATCATACTGAATGGACAAAAGCTGAAGGCATTCCCCTTAAAAATTGGCACAAGATAGAGATGCCCTCTCTCCCCACTCCCATTCAGCATAGTTTGAGGGTGTTCTTTGCTCTTGGATTTCTAATTCTTTTAATTGTGATGTTGGGTAGTAGTTAACTTGAGATCTCAATTTTGTTTTTGAGATGGAGTGTTGTTCTCTCAACCAGGCTGGAGTGCAGTGGTGTGATATGGGCTCACTGCAACATTTATCTCCTTGGTTCAAGCAGTTCTCCTGCCTCAGCCTCCTGAGTACCTGGGATTACAGGTATGTGCCACAACACCAGCTAATTTTTGTATTTTTAGTAGAATGGGGTTTCACCATGTTGGTCAGGCTGGTCTCAAACTCCTGACCTTGTAATCTGCCCGCCTTGGCCTCCAAAAGTGCTGAGATTACAAGAGTGAGTCACCGCAGCTGTCCCGAGTTCTCACTTCTAGATGTGAGCATTTAGTACTATAAATTTCTCTCCACACTACTTGACTAGCTGCATCCCAGAAAATCTGGTAAGTTGTACCTTTGTTCTCATTACTTTCAAAGAACTTCTTAAACTTCTTGATTTCTGCCTTAATGTCATGATTTACCCAGGAGTCATTCAGGAGCAAGTTACTCAGTTTCCATGTAAGTGTATGGTTTTGAATGAATTTCTTAGTCCTGATTTCAAATGTGATTGCATTTGCTTTGTGACCTAAGGTATCTTCTATACTTATGAATGATCTATGTGTTGAGTTGAAAAAATGTGTATTCTGCAGTCATTGGATGAAATGTTCCTTGAATATCAGTTCCATTTGGTCTGTAGTAAAGATTAAATTTCATGTTGATTGGTTGATTTTCTGTCTGGAAGATCTGTCCAGTGCTGAAAGTTGGGTGTTGTAGTCTCCAGCAATTACTGTGTTAGGGTTTATCTCTCTCTTTCTTATTTGCTGCGTGTGTCTGTTCTTTTTTCTCTCTCTCTGTCTGTCTCTATTTCTATCTTTGGAATTCTGATCATTTTAGTGTTGAACCTGTTCAAATTTTCTTCCGGATTTCAACTTTTTTCTTATCGCTATTTCTGGAAGACATAAGGTTCATCTACTCAACTTTGTTGTCTTACTATTCTAACAAGAATTTTTCACAAGTTCTGCTGTCATATTTTTAATTTCTAAGCGTTTACTTTTTCTTTAAATTTGGTTCTTGTTTCATGAAAATGGTAACACTTTTATCTCTTCGTGAACATTCATATGGGTTTCAGAAGGTCTTATCTCCTAGCACAGTCCTCATTCAGGCTGCATTTATGTGTCTTCTTGCTCTGGTCTCGGCCATTCATGTTAGAAGCTTTGCTCAGATGCCTGGTGACCCTTAGCTGTCTGTGTCTGTTAGAAAAAAATGGAGCACTGAAAAGCTAAAAGCTGATGGAAGTTCTGTGATTGTAACATTTTGTGGGTGGTGGTCTTGCTGGGTCAGACCTTTTCTTCTTGAGGAAGAGAGATTCTCTCTAGAGAAAAATCATCCTAACTTCTGACCAAGTGTATCTGCCACCCTCATTGGAACTCAGTGGTAGGAAAACCTGGAGGATCTCAGTGTTCAGTGTGTAAATTTAAGCACTTGTGTCTAGAGAGCTCCTGCCTAGAGACACCAAATTTTACCCTATAGAGAGGAAACCTCCACCCTGCCACCACCGTGGGATGCAGTCACCGATTCTAGGGAGAGGATCTGGGATCTACTTACTACTGAAACATAAATTTCCTAGGTAAATTTAGCTGCCAACTCTTGAACCGTCGGGGATCCTGGTTGCCTTCCTGCCACTGGCTTGGGATTTAGCATCTCTGTGTCTACTGTGAGGTGTCACTGACAGCTTCTGCTTGCCAGTTTTCTATATGCTGAAGGGATTGTCTTTATTTTCTTTTTATCTTTGTTGGTTTATTTATTTTTAATCATCCCATGTTAATGTGGTTTAATGATGGAGTGAAGGCATATGCAGGTATTCAACCAAACATCTTAGCTGAAGTCTGTATTTCTCTTGTAGTAAAATCTTGGTCATTCTATGTTTCAGTTAATCAAATTTTATATATGCATTCTGATTGGGGATGATGTGAGGGAAGAGAGAGAGAAAGAAAGAGAGACTCAGACGGACAGAGACAGGGTGAGAGAGAGAGGCTACTGTGACAAATCTGTGGGTCTGTGTATTTGGAAGTCAATAGGGATTTAGCCCTGTTTTCTGTCTAAAAAGCAGGAGTGTCCAGACAATGGATCTTGAACTACGCTAAGAATCTTTGAGGCAATGGCGCAGATCCAGTTGTGGTCAATTTTTAGTCCTTAGGCTGAAAGGGAAAATAACGTAAAACACATTTTAAAAAATTTCTGGCTGGGCGCGGTGGCTCAAGCCTGTAATCCCAGCACTTTGGGAGGCCGAGGTGGGTGGATCACAAGATCAAGAGATCGAGACCATCCTGGTCAACATTGTGAAACCCTGTCTCTGCTAAAAATACAAAAAATTAGCTGGGCATGGTGGTGCGTGCCTGTAATCCCAGCTACTCGGGAGGCTGAGGAAGGAGAATTGCCTGAACCCAAAAGGCGGAGGCTGCGGTGAGCCGAGATTGTGCCATTGCACTCCAGCTTGGGCAACAAGAGCGAACCTTCATTTCTAAAGAAAAAAAAAAATTTCTGAAAGTGGTGTTTTCTGATTTGCCCTAAGATAATTAGATATAGAAGGTAGCCATACATTTTTGGCTAACTCAGCATTCATTGCTCCATTCAGCGAATTCATCTTTATATTCATGTTCTTTCTCTCCAGCTTAATATCCAAAATTTAAAAGTGAGGAATGCAGAATAGTTGAACTAAAAGAAACAGATCAACCACAACCTGCCTCTTCTTCCTCTCACCCAAAGAAAACCATTGTTAACATTTTGCTATATTCTCTTTATGTACTTTTCTCAGGTACTTTTATTCGAATATATTTTTGATCATAAAATTGTCTTAGACAATAAGTTGTCAGAGAAGAACACCCACTCTTTTTACACTCCAGGCTTCCAGCTTGAAGGTGACTGACTTGGGAATCCTGTATTTTAACAAGATATGATGTTGATATGGAATCTTTTATTTGACTGTTCTGAGGTGTTCTCTTTTTAGCATACTCTCCTTCATCCCCTTTTTCCCTGCTATACACACACATACACATTCACACATACACACATTCTTTCTTTCTCTCTCACATGCACATTCTCATACGCAAATACAAGCATGCTCATACACGTGCACACACACAGGCATGTGCATGCACACACACACTCATGTGAACCAACATGCACATACACACTCTCCTTCATCTCTTTCCTCCCTGCTACACACACATACTCTAACACTCATATGCACATGTGCACACACACATATGTACAACATGCAATGTGTCAGAAGGCCATGTAGAACATGATTGTTACTCTCCAAAAGGAAGGACACCCACACTTTTGCAATGGAAAAAAACAGCTCTGTTTTTGTAAAAAAAAAAAAAAGAATTTTCTATTAGGCCTAGAAAGAAACTTAAAAAGTGTTTCTTCTTTTATCTAATCGGAACTTGTGTATGTGCACACACCCGTGTGACAGAAAGAGCCAGGGAGAGAGGGAGGGAGAGGAGGTGAAGGCAAGAAGAGAGAGAGCGATTAAAAAGCAAGTGCACTGTGGCAAGCTTGTCTGGACTAAGTGAGAAGCAGGCGGTTGTGGTGATGAGGTAGGAGCTCGGAATGCTTCCTGGTACCAAGACTGTCATAAGTGGAATTGGGGTCTGAAAAAGTGACAGCAAAATTCAGCGTTCCTTTGACAACCACTCAGAAAATAGAATGTGAGGAAGCAGGAGGAAGGGAAGGTGTGGGGCCAGCCATGAGAATGCACCCCGCTGCTCCACGGATGCCTAGAAATGCTGGTCACTTATAGGGCACAGGTGAGGGGAAGTCTGGACTGGTGGCAGTAGTGCTGCCAAGCCATGTAGCCTGCTCTCTCAAGGGTGAATGTTCTTGCATAAGTAGTGGGGAAGATTATTCCCTAGTTTATATAGGCCCCATTGGTCCTAGACACAGATTTTAATGTTCTCAGGTGATCGCTTGCTTGATTGTCTGTGTAAAAGATCAGCAATCCTTTTTTTTTTCTGGAAAGGTCTAGGCAGTAAATATTTTAGGCTTGGCAGCCCATATGGTCTCTGTCACAGCTACTCATCTCTCTGGTTGTGGTGTGAAAGCAGCCATAGAAATGGGTAATAAAGGAGTGGGGCTGAGTTCCAAAGTACTTTTATGAGAACTGAAAATTGCATTTTATATAATTGTTGACATGTCCCAAAATATTGTTACTTTTTTGAATTCTTTCACATTCATGGCTCATGAGCTGTCTGACAAGAGACGACAGGCAGGAATTGGTGGATGGGCCATGGTTGCCCAAACCCTGTGTCCAAATCATGGCATTGTACAAGCAGGAGGGATCTCTGACCCTCTCTTTTTTTCCCTCTTTCCTTCTTTTCAGTTTCTCATTGTGCTGATTTGGAAACCAGAAATCGAAAGCTCTGGGAAGTGAACTCTTTCTGACTTAACCTGTTAGTGGCAGTGTTAGGATAAAATTTCAGGTCTCAAGGAGCACTTCTTAGAGCCCATATCAGACTGAATGCTGCTTTTGTGATTGCAGAAGGCATACCATCCTCTGGTCCACTAGCTCCTTAGCGTCACCCTGAATCTGAAACTTAGTTCTTCATAATGTCTTTTGTTCTATGATTCCTCAGTGCGTCATTTGCTAATTTGCGCCAGTTATTCTGTTTAACACAACTGAGATATAGACATAAGCAAAGTTTCTACCCTTTAGGAACTCACTTCTTCAGGGCCTGGTTTTGATAATCCAGACAAAGCTACTTAAATGTAGTTTTATCCTTAAAAGCAAAATCGGCTGCACTTATGTAAGTTACAATAATAATTAGAATTTAGGAAAAATCCATTCTTAAAACAAGAAGGCAAAGAGAATAAAAAATAAACATCCAAGTCACCCTCTGACTGTGCGTTGATTTTAAAACAACAAGACTATTATTTTAAGTGAACACAAGGAAAATTTTGCTACCAAGCGAGTACAATTTCTAACAGGTGATACATCGACTCCTCTGATTCCAGACATTTCCGAAAGTGCCCTTACTACCTACATTACTTCCTTCTGTAAAGCTCTACTGATTAAGACTTTATCTTTTGTGGTTGGATTTTTGCTTTTGGAATTACAACCTGCTTTTCAAGTCACATTTTGTAAATTAGTTGAGGTATCTTGCTGAGTGATAAAGTCTGAGTCAAAAACTTCCTGAAAAGTGCCTCGTGAACTCGTGAGGCATCATGGCAAAGATCTCAATTGTTGGACTGAGGCAGAGAGGTAGAAAGAAGAACACAGACTTTAAGGTCTGACAGATGTAAGTATAGGTCCCACCTCCACCACATATTAGATGTGTAATGTTAAATGAGCTACTATACCTCTTTGAGCCTCAGCTTTCCTCTCTGTAAAAAGAAGATGTTAAACCTTCCCTTGCACTATTGTTGTAGGGATTAGAGATGATGTCAATAAAAATGTTTCCAGCATGCTCAGTATTCAACGTACCTTGGATAGACTTATTTGGCCAGTTCACTGCAAAGGGTAATATACACGAGTAAGATTTTTTCTTTTCTTCAAAATAGACTTTTTGGGATTAAACTCTAAAAAAGTGTTAAATACATGAATCAAGATCTTTTTCATTTCTGTTGTTGAAGTATTTGCCTTCTTACGTTTGGTAATGTTAGGATTTTCCACAGAAGAAGTTGACACTTTCCTTCTTAATCATACTGGCGATACCATGTTTCAACACTAGTGACTATTTTCTTTTCGAAAAGTGTCATTTGTCTAGCTTCCCTTGAAAAATCAGCTAAGTGTCACATTATCCCTGCTTCTGCTAATCTTTCAAAATGCTCACCACCATAGTCATAACATTTTCTTCATGCTCAAGTTGACTTAAAAAATGTTCTAAAGACAGTGTTGCTGAATTTTTATTTGTTTAATAAAAATTAGGCTTTTAAATATAAAAATATAGATTTATTATAAAGCCTCTAGAAAGCAAAGAAAAATAGATTTGAAAAATACCTTGTTTAATCACATAAAGCTAGGCAAAGTTAAATCACTGTTTCCATTTTGGTACATTTTATTTTAATCTTTTCACTATTTTAATGTCCTTCTTTATATCCATAATGGTGATAACATGATGTATATATGAACATGTATATATTATATAAATATATAAAATACATAAATATATCTTTTAAAAATGGTATCTGTAGGCCGGGCACGGTGGCTCAAGCCTGTAATCCCAGCACTTTGGGAGGCCGAGGCGGGTGGATCACGAGGTCAAGAGATCGAGACCATCCTGGTCAACATGGTGAAACCCCGTCTCTACTAAAAATACAAAAAATTAGCTGGGCTTGGTGGCGCGTGCCTGTAATCCCAGCTACTCAGGAGGCTGAGGCAGGAGAATTGTCTGAACCCAGGAGGCGGAGGTTGCGGTGAGCCAAGATCGCGCCATTGCACTCCAGCCTGGGAAACAAGAGCGAAACTCCGTCTCAAAAAATAAATAAATAAATAAATAATAAAAATGGTATCTGTTTATTTATTATATATAAATATATATCTAATGACTATATATCTACATATCTACTTCTATATTTATATATCTCCATGATAGAAGTTGGCAAATACTGAAAACTGTAGAGGAGTTCGGAGAAACAACCTATAATCTCATTATACAGAAATAATTTTCTTCCCTTTTGCTTCTCCACATTTTGGCTTAGATCAAATTTAGAAATTATTTTCTCAACGTTTTTGGTATTGTGTTTTTAGAGTATCAAGATGTTGCTGCATATTCTGATTTTTATGTATAGTTGTGACAGGAACACCCACAAAAATAATTGTTCTAGAAAAGAATTTGTTAACAAATATTTTCTTCCAGGAAGTGGTGTATTAGCGTTTTAAAAGAAACATTTCTGGACGTCAAAGTAGACATTGGGCTTATATCAACAGCTCAAGCTTTTTTCAAATACGCTTTATTTTTAGGGCAGTGTAAAGTTAATAGTGAGGCATAGTGGAAAGTACAGAGAGTTTCTACATTCCCACCTCCCCAAATGCACAGCCTCCTCCACTATCAGCCTTCCTCACTAGAGAGGTACATTTGTTACAATGGATGAACCAACATTGACTTATCACTGTCACCCATAGTTTATAATTGACATTAGGGACCATTCTTGCTGTCGTATATTCAGTGAGTTTTGACAAGGGTGTAATGTCATGTGTCTACCATTATAGTAACACACAGAGTAGTTTCATTGCCCTAAACATCCTCTATGCTCTGCCCATTTATCCTTTCCCACTGTTCAACCCCCAGCAATCACTGAACGTTTTGATGTCTCTATAGTTTTGCCTTTTCCAGAATGTCATATAGTTGGATTCATATAGTAAGTGGTCATTTGAGATTGGTTTCTTTCACTTAGTAGTATGTATTTGAGTTTCCTCTATGTCTTTTAATGGCTTCATAGCTCACGTGCTTTTTTTCTGCAACAAAGGCCACATTCAAAGATTATTGCTTTCATTGCTGAATAATATTCCACTGTGTCGATGCGATGTAGAGGTTTGTTTATCCAGTCACTTACGAGTCTATAGTAACCAGTGTGGAGCCTGGGGAAGCAATAAATGGCCTGGTTTTGGCGAAGGCCTGGAGCCTATCTCGATAGGAGCCATGGAGGTTGGAGGCATTAGATCTTAGAGCCATAGGGGAAGGCCTGGAGCTTGGGTTGACAGGGTCTGTCCCATAGCCTGTGGCTATAGAAACCTGCCTGGTGTTGAGTTCACTGAATTGTGCCTGGCATTGGAGTTGATGTTGAAGTCAGGTGTTACATTTGCTCTCCTCTCTGCACATACATAGTATCTCTTTCCATGCTGCACTACCCAGGTTTAGGGGCGGGGTAATGCAGATAATAGAAAACTCTCTTTTATACTCTATTTTATGCCGTTTTTCTTACTTTTCTACTCCACAAACGTGCTATAACCTCTCACCTGGATTTCTTGTCTCTTTTGAAGACACTTTGATGCACGGATGGCTGTTCAAATTGATGTTTCTGTGAAGGAATAAGTGCTGAAAAGTTCTGTTTTGCCATTTTGTCCATGGAATTCTTCTCTGTTAACTGAAATAATATTTTTACTGAATAACATATTGTTAACAAT
Organism: Callithrix jacchus; assembly: GCF_049354715.1. Lineage (NCBI taxonomy): Eukaryota > Metazoa > Chordata > Mammalia > Primates > Cebidae > Callithrix > Callithrix jacchus. Next base: position 124,478,604 of record NC_133514.1, read on the forward strand.
TGTCAGACCCTTGGTTTAGCTCTGGAAGTTTCTCCTTTAGAGCAAGTTCCTTTCATAGTTCCCTATAGAAAGACTATAGTTGTAAAATGTTGGTAGAGATGATATTTTGTGTGTAGAATTAAAAACCGATTACACATAAATGTTTAGCGGACAGTAAACATTTGTGAGTAATCTGTTCTTACACACAAAAGAAGGTCTATAGCTTTAGGAAAGGGAAAATTATCAAGGTTATTCAGACAATATAAAATGAGTTGAGAAAATTGAAGGGAATGTTTATACTTGAATGAGACCTCATGGAGAAAGACAAAATAAGGAAGCCATGGGAGAATATTTGCATTCTCGGAACCACAAAAGTGAGGAAAGCCAAGAGCAAAGCTGGAGTTGCACCAGATCAAGTAGACATTCCATCAGAGCCTGAACTGAGAATGCACCATTCCTAGTTACCTTGATAACAGCCCCATTTTCTGTTAATAATACTCTATGAGAGAAATCTTGCAAAAATAGTCAGAAAAGGCGGAGTTACATGCGGTTCAGTGCGTTCCACCCTGGCAGACGGTCTTAGGAGGAGTTTTGGAAGGATCGTGCTGCAGGCAATGGATGAGATAATGATGAGAAATTTTCCAGCCCTGTATAAAAAGGCAAGCGAAATATATGCTTGTGAATTTTTGGCTGCTTTTTTATGCTGTATTTTCAGATCAGTTTTATCCCAGTTAATGTGAATATAAACTCTGATTGTTATGGCTATCTCTCGTGGGGTGTCTATTATTTTGTCAGAAATTGTATCAGGAACTTTATATCAATCACTAAATTACACATTTCCAAGCTGCATATGAATTAGGTATTACTATGATCATTTTACAGATGAAGAAGATGAGACTCAGAGCAATACATAAGTTGCCCAAGGTCAGAGAGCAAGTAAGTACCAGAAATAAAAGCCAGATAAATCTCATTCCCATATCCTTGCTCTTTCAATGATGTTTCAGAGTTGATTACAAAAAGAATTGTTCTGTGTGCTCAGGATAATTTACTACCTACTATATTTAACCATAGGACAGTCTTATAAACAGGGTAGAGTATGCAGTTAAGATAAAATTTGAGAGGAAAAAATTAAATTAAAATAGTACATAACCAATGATCAGAATATTCTCTCAGTATTTTAGAAATTTATGTAAGAATAAACTAGATACTGATAAAAAAGTCACATTCTTTATGCACAAATCTTGTAAGTAGCTACTGTTAAGGAGAGGATACTATTTACCTAGAAGAAAGTGGGGTTGTCAACCACTATATAACCATTCGTGGGGTGAATGTCTTTTTTATTTTAGGCCTCTGGCTGATGGATCCAAGAGGTAGATGCGTGATGTCAAAATATTCTCTTTTATAGGTAATTACAATTTACAATGGAAGATACAGAGGCCACAAGGTAGTAGAGTTGAGTTATATTAACAGAAAACCTTGTTAGAGAAAAGAACCACCTCTCACTATCATGTTCAATGGCAAAGATTAATAGAAGGTACAGCAAACTGGACACACATGCGAGTATACCCACATTGATATTGGAAGTAACTTTTTTCTTATATACTATAAATCATATCCCAGAATATACTCATAATGTGTACACTTATTGGGATATTAAAATCAACGTACAAAATATGTACCATATGTACATTGACTGTGATGTACATATGTGTACACAATACAGATGTACAAAAAATGTACATAATCTGTACAATATGTACATTTATATGTACATGTGTACACAGTAGGTATGTACATAATGTGTACAATATGTAAATATATTGTAATATTACAATGATTTCATATAATCACAACAGCATATATAATCACAATACATATATAATACATAATATCAATATAAATGTACATATTGCACACATTATATACATTTACATTTATTGTGATATGATATGTACACATGTACATTATGCACACGTGCAGATTTGCGGTATATACACGTGTACATAAGTGTGCACAGTATGTACATATGTACACTACACATATGTTCATATAATGTAGATATGTACCTTCTGTACAGGAGTACACAGTATGTAAAATATATACACGTATATACTAGGTACACATATAGGTGTATACCCACTTTGGTAACCGGAGAGATTTCTATCTAATATACTAAATATAAAATCCCAGAATGTAGTCATAGTGTGTACATTTATTGTCGTATTGTGATAAATGTATTAAATAGGCACAATCTGTACATGTACTCTGCTGTACATAGGTGTACCCAATGCACATGTACAAAAAATGTACATAATCTGTAAAATATGTACCTATATATTTCTATAATGTGTACACAATGCATAGGTACATAATGTGTACACTATGCCCATTCCTTAAAATATCAGTGATAAAATATATATAATCACAGTAAGATATATAATCACACTAATACATATATGTCGTATAATATCACCAAAAAGTACGTATTGTACACATTAGGTATGTGTTAGGTACATATGTATAGTACACATATTATGAAAATATATATGTATCATGATAACACCGTATGTACACGTATACAAACATGTGCCTACTATTTAAACAATGTACACATGCAGAAATAGGTGCAAACTACATACCTATGCACAGCAGGCTATTACTACAGTTCTGCTCGTAGCAGCCTCAATGCCCACCCTGGCTGCTTAAAGACCCCCGGCTAGGGGGCTGTACCCACAGCCCCCGCCAGAGGGCCCATAACAGCTACCAGGCCCACGCTGGCTGCTTAGGGACCCCCTGCCTAGGGCGCTGTGCACACAGCTGCTGGGGCCCGGCTATTTTGAAAATGTGGTGTAATATGATACTGGCAACCATATCACACAGAAATGATAATGTTATTGTGGTTCTTTACATATTAGGCAATAGTTCTAGTTACACATTTGGCATATTGACAAAAATGTCATCCTCACTCCATTGACATTAGAATTGAAAGCATAGGAGGGTTTCACCCCTTGCAATGTTTAATTCAATATAATTGTTTTCTTGTTTACATTAGTGACCATATCAGAGCACGGTGTACATCTCTTGCAGTATTCAGAATATTTCTCTACGGGCAGCAACATTTTTCTCTCCTTATCTGGATATCAGGAAGAATATCACAGGACCGGCTTACAGCGCCAGTCACATCGTGAGCAATGTCATCTGTAATCCCCTAGTTATTAAGAACAATGTAACGGGGGTCTTGTGTGCTTTTGGAGATATTTGGAGTAATATCCTTTTAGTTTCTGGATATTAGAAACAATACTACAGTGGTGGTGTACACTTCCTGCGATATTAAGAGTATACTCATCCTCTGTCCCTGGGATATTAGGAACTACATCGCAGAAGCGTTGCACTTTGCCTATAATATTGGAACAATCACAGAGTGTACACCTTCTTTCATTGTGAGAGAAATACCTACTTAGGATATGATGGATAATATCACAAAATGGACACACATGGGTATATACCCACTGTGATATTGGAAGTCATTTTTATCTAATATACTAAATGTCATAACCCAGAAAAAACTCATAATGTGTACACTTATTGGGATATTACACTCAATGTACAGAATATTTAACATATGTACATTGACTGTGATGTACATACATGTACACAATACAGATGTACAATAAATGTACATAAACTATCATTTGTACGAATATATGTACAAAATGGGCACACAATAGGTATGCACATAATGTGTACAATATGTACATTTATTGTAATATCACAATGTTATATAATCACAACTGCATATAAAATCACAATACACATGTAATATGTAATATCAACATAAATGTACATATTGCAAACATGTACATTTACATTTATTGTGATATGATATGTAAACATGTACATCATGTACCCATTATGTACAGATGCACAATATATGCAAGTGTACATATGTGGGTACAGTATGTACATATGTACACTACACATGTGTACATATAATGTAGATATGTACCTTCGGTACCCGAGTACATTCTATGCACAATATGTATGCATATAAACTATGTACACACCTGGGTGTACAACCACTTTGGTAACCAGAGAAATTTCTATCTAATATACAAAATATAATAATTCAGAATGTAGTAATAGTGTGTACATTTATTGGCATAGTGCAATAAATGTATAAAATAGGTACAATCTGTACATTTACCCTGCTGTACATATGTGTACACAATGCACATGTACAAAAAATGTACATACTCTGTAAAATATGTACCTACATATTTCTATAATGTGTAAACAATGTATAGGTACATAATGTGTACACTATGCACATTCCTTAAAATATCAGTGATAAAATATATATAATCAAAATAACGCATATAATCACAGTAATATATATATCATGTAATATCACAAAAAAGTACATATTGTTCACAGTAGGTACGCATTAGGTCTATATGTATTGTGCACATATGTACATATATATTTATCATAACACCATGTGTACACTTATACAAATATGTGTTCATTATTAAAACTATGTACCTGTGCAGAACAGGCTATTACCACAGCCCCCCTCGTAGCAGCCCCAAGGCCCACCCTGGCTGCTCAAAGACCCCCTGGCTAGGGAGCTGTAACGACATTCCCCGCCAGAGTGCCCGTAACAGCTCCCAGGCTGACGCTGGCTGCTTAGGGAACCCCTGGCTAGGGCGCTGTGCCCAGCTATTTTGAAAATGTGGTGTAATATGATGCTGGCTACCATATCATATGGAAATGATGTTATTTTGGTCTTTGATATACTAGGCAATAGTTCTAGTTACACCTCTGCTATATTGGCAGAAATGTCATCCTCACACCCCTGGACATTAGAATTGAAATCATAAGGGGTTTTCACCACTTGCAATGTTAAATTCAATAGAATTGTTTTCTTGTTTACATTAGTGACCATATCAGAGCACAGTGTACTCCTCTTGCCGTATTCAGAGGATTTGCCTATGGGCAGCAACATTATTCTCTCGTTCTCTGGATATTAGGAACAATATCACAGGACCGGCGGACAGCCCCAGTCATATCGTGAGTAATGTCATCTGTAATCCCTTAGTTATTAGAAAACATATCATGGGGGTCTTGTGTGCTTTATCAGATACTTGGAGTAATATCTTTTCCGTTTTTGGATATTAGACACGATACTACAGTGGTGGTGTACACTTCCTGCGATATTCAGGGTATAATAATCTTTTGTCCCCAGGATATTAGGTAGTACATTAAAGAAGCCTTGTACTTTGCCTGTGATATTGGAACAATCACAGAGTGAACACTTGCTTTCAAAATGAGAGTAATACCTACTTAAAATATGATGGATAATATCAAAAAATGGACACACATGGGTGTATACCCACTTTGATATAGAAAGAAATTTTTATCTAATATACTAAAAATCATATATCACAATATACTCATAATGTGTACACTTATTGAGATGTTACAATCAATGTGCAGAATACATACCATATGTACATAGAGTGTTATGTACATATGTGTACACAATACAGATGTACCAAAAACGTACATAATCTGTACAATATGTGCAATTACAGGTACATAATGTGTACACAATAGGTATGTACGAAATGTGTGCAATATGTACATTTATTGTAATATTACAATGATATCATATAATCACAACAGCATATAAAATCACAATACACAAGTAATACATAATATAAATGTACATATTGCACACATCGTGTACATTTACATTTATTGTGGTATCACGGTGTGTACACATGCACATCATGTACCCATTATGTACACATGTACAAAATATGCACATGTACATATGTGTGAACAGTATGTGCATGTGCACACTATGTACACATAAATATATATAATGTTGACATGTACCTTTTGTACATGAGTACCTAATATGCACAATATGTACACGTATAAACTATGTACACACCTGGTTGTACACCCACTTTGGTCAATGGAGTAATTTCTAATATGATAAAAATTATATTTTAGAATGTACTCATAATGTGTACATTTATTGGCATATCAGAAGAAATGTATAAAATAGGTACAGTCTGTACATTTACTCTGCTGTGCATAGGTGTACACGATACACATGTAGAAAAAGTGTACATAATCTGTAAAATATGTACCTATATATTTCTATATTGTGTACACAATACATAGGTATATAATGTATACACTATGCACATTCCTTAAAATATTAGTGATAAAATATATTTAATCACAATAAGATATATAATCACAGTAATATATATTGTCTAATATTACAAAAAAGTACATATTGTACACATTAGGTATGCATTAGGTACATCTGTATTTTGCACATATTATGTAAATATAAATTTATCGTGATAACTCCATATGTACGCATGTACATATATATGCCCGATATTAAAACTATTTACACATGTAGTAATAGGTGCAAACTATGTACCGATGCACAGCACGCTATTACCAAAGATCCCCTTATAGCAGCCCCCAGGCCCAGCCTGGCTGCTTAGAGACCCCCTGGCAATTGGGCTGTGCCCACAAACACTGCTCGAATGCCTGTAGCAGCCCCCATGCCCACCCTGCCTGCTTAGAAACCCCCTGACTAGGTGTCTGTGCCCACAGCCCATGCCAGAGTGCCCGTAGCAGTCCCCAGGCCAACCATGGCTGCTCGCGGACCCCTGGCTGGGTCGATGTGCTCACAGACCCCACCAAAAAGCCCAGAGCAGCCCCCAGGCCCACCCTGGCTGCTTAGGGGTCCCCTCGCTTGTGGGCTCTGCCCACAGCTGCTGAGGCCCAGCTATTTTGCAAATCAGGTGTAATATGATACTGGCAACCATATTATATAAAAATGATAAACTTATTCTGTTTTTTTGTATATTAGGCAATAGCTCCAGTGACACCTCTGCCATATTGACAAAAATGTCATCCTCACCCCCATTGACATTAGAATGAAAATCATAGGGGAGTTTCATTCCTTGCAATGCTTAATTCAATGTAATTGTTTTCTCGCTTACATTAGTGACCATATCAAAGCATGGTGTACACCTCTTGCCGTATTAAGAGTATTTCCCTATGGGCAGCAACATTTTCCTCTCCTTCTCTGGATATTAGGAACAATATTCCAGGACCAGGGTACAGCCCCAGTCACGTCGTGGGTAATGTCATCTGTAATTCTCTAGTTATTAGAAACAATATCACGGGGGGCTTGTGTGCTTTCTGAGATATTTGGAGTAATATCCTTTCCGTTTTTGAACATTAGAAACAATACTACAGTGGTGGTGTACACATCCTGCGATATTCAGGGTATGGTCATCCTTTGTCCTCAGGATATTATTAACTACATCACAGACGAGTTTTAGTTTGCCTTGATATTGGAGCAATCCGAGAGTGTAAACCTGCTTTCACAATGAGAGAAACACCTACTCAGGATATGATGGATAATATCACAAAATGGACACACATAAGTGTATACCCACTTTGATATTGAAAGTAATTTTTATCTAACATACTAAAAATCATATCCCAGAATATACTTATAATGTGTACTCTTACTGAAATATTACAAACAATGCACAGAATATGTACCATATGTACGTTGACTGTGATGTACATATGTGTGCACCATACAGAGGTAAAATAAATATACATAATCTGTACAATATGTACATTTATGTGTACATAATATGTCCATAATGTGTACAATATGTACATTTGTAATATCACGATGATATCAGAACAGCATATACAATCACAATACACATGTAATGCATAATATAAATGTACGTATTTCACACATTATGTACATTTCCATTTATTGTGGTATGACGATGTGTTTACATGTAGAGCATGGACCCATTATGTATGGATGTACAATAAATTCAGGTGTAGATATATGTACATAGTATGTACATATATACACTCTGTACCCATACATATATATAATGTAGATATTTACCTTCTGTACACAAGTACATAATATGCACAGTATGTACATATACAAAATATGTGCACACATAAGTTTACACCCACTTTGGTAACCAGAGTAATTTCTATCTTATATTCTAAATGTAATATCACAGAATGTACTCATAATGTGTACATTTATTGACATATCACAATAAATGTATAAAGTAAGTAAGATCTGTACATTTAGTCTGTGTACCCAATACACAAATAAAATGTACATAACCTGTAAAATATGTTTCTTTCTATTTCTATAATCTGTGCACAATGCATAGGTACATAATGTGTATAATATGTACATTTGTAATGTCACAATGATATCATATCACAACAGCATATATAATCACAATAAACGTAATACATAATATAAACGTACATATTGCAAACATGTATATTTACATTTATTGTGATATGATGTGTACACGTGTACATCATGTACCCATTATGTACAGATGTACAATATATGCATGTGTACATATGTGTGCACAGTATGTACCTATGTATGCTGCGTACACCTATGTATATATAATGTAGACATGTACATTCTCTACATGAGTACATAATAAGCACAACATGTACATGTATAAACTATGTGCGCACCTGGGTGTAAACCCACTTTGGTCACCGGTGTAATTCCTGTCTAATATGCTAAAAATTATATCCCAGAATGTACTCATGTATACATTTATTGACATATCACAATAAATGTATAAAATAGGTATAGTCTGTACATTTACTCCGCTGTACATATGTGTACAAAATACACATGTAGAAAAAATGTACATCATCTGTAAAATATGTACCTATTTATTTCTATAATGTGTACACAATGCATAGGTACATAAAGTGTACTCTATGTACATTTCTAAAAATTTCAGTGGTAACATACATATTATCACAATAAGATATATAATCAATAATATGTAGATATCACATAATATCACCAAAAAGTACATATTGTTTATATTAGGTACGTATAAAGTACATATTTATTGTACACATATTATGTACATATATGTTTATTGTGATAATATTATATGTACATGTGTACAAATATGTGCCCATTATGTAAACAATCTACACATGTAGAAATAGGTGCAAACTGTGTACCTGTGAAGAGCAGGGTATCCCCACACCTCCCGCCAAAGGGCCTATAGCAGCTTCCAGCCCCACCCTGGCTACGTAGGGACCCCCTGGTTAGGTGGCTGTGCCCATAGCCCCTGCCAGAGTGACAGTAGCAGCCGCCAGGCCCTCCCTGGATGCTGAGAGACCCTCTGGCTATGTGGCTGTTACCACAGCCACCACCAGAGGGCCCGAAGCAGCCCCCAGACAAATCACAAAGGGCCCGTAGCAGCTGCAATGCCCAACCTGGTTGCATAGGGACACCCTCGCTTGGCTGCCATGCCCACAGCTGCTGGGGCCCAGATATTTTGAAAATGTGGTGTAATATGATACTGGCAATCATATAATATGTAAATAATAATTTTATCCTTTTTTATTATGTAGTAGACAATAGCTGAAGTTACACCTCCGCCATTTTGACAAAAATGTCCTCCTCAACCCCTTGAAATTACAAGGAAAATTATAGGGGGGGTTAACACCTTGCAATATTTAATTCAATATAATTGTTTTCTTGTTTACATTAGTGAAAATATCACAACACGGTGTACTCGTCTTGCCGTATTCAGAGGATTTGCCTATGGGCAGAAACATTCCCCTCTCCTTCTCTGGATATTAGAAACATTATCACAGGACCGGCAAACAGCCGAAGTCATATCGTGAGTAATGTCATCTGTAATCCCCTAGTTATAAAAAACAACATCAAGGGGATCTTGTGCACTCTATGATACTTAGAGTAATGTTAGGATTTGGGTAATTTACATGAGGGAGAATATTGAGTTGGTGTATACACTCCAAAATACAGTAGAAAAGGGCATTGTATATTTTTTCTGACAGATTATATTCAGAGAAATTTTGCTTTTAACAATGGTGTGCCTAGATAATATTTAGATTGTTTCGATTCACGTAAAATTAGAATCTCGGTATTCTACATGAGAGAGCATATTGAGTTGGTATATATAATCCAAAACAGTGCAAAAAAGGGCATTGCATATTTTTTCTGACAGATTATATTCAGAGAAATTTTGCTTTTAACATTGCTGTGCCTAGGTAATATTTAGAGTTTGTTAGATTCACGTAAAATTAGAATTTCAGTATTTTACATGAAAGAGCATATTGAGTTGGTGTATATACTCCAAAACGGAGTGGAAAAGAGCATTGTATACTTTTTCTGACAGATTATATTCAGAGAAGTTTAGCTTTTTACATTGGGGTTCTTACATATTATTTAGATTTTTTACGATTGGCGTAAAATCAGAATTTCGGTATTTTACATGAGAGAGCATATTGAGTTGGTGTGTATTCTCCAAAACAGAGTAGAATAAGGCATTGTATATTTTTTTGACAGATTATATTTATAGCCATTTTCTTTTAATCTTGGGGTGCCTAGATAATATTTAGAATTTCTTCGATTTGCATAAAATTAGAATTTCGGTGTTTTACATGAGAGAGCATATTTAGTTGGTGTATATAATACAAAGAAAAGTAGAAAAGGGCATTGTATATTTTCTCTGACAGACTATATTCAGAAAAATTTTGCTTTTAACATTGGGGTGCCTAATTAATATTTAGATTTTTTTTGATTCACGTAAATTTAGAATTTCGGTATTTTACATGAGAGAGTATATTGAGTTGGTTTATATATTCCAAAACAGAGTAGAAAAGGGCATTGTATTTTTTTTTTGACAGAATATATTCAGAGACATTTTCTTTTAACATTGGGGTGCCTAGATAATATTTAGATTTTTTTCGATTCTTGTAAATTTAGAATTTCGGTATTTTACATGAGAGAGCATATTGAGTTGGTCCATATACTCCAAAACCGAAAAGAAAAGGGCATTGTATATTTTTTATGACAGACTATAATCAGAGCCATTTTCTTTCAACATTGGGGTGTCTAGATAATATTTAGATTTTTTTCAATTCGCGTATAATAAGAATTTCGGTATTTTATATGAGAGAGCATATTGGGTTTGTGTATATACTACAAAACGAAGTAGAAAAGGGTATTGTATATTTTCTCTGACAGACTATATTCAGAGCAATTTTGCTTTCAACATTGGGCTGCCTAGGTAATATTTAGATTTTTTTCGATCCGCGGTAATTTAGAATTTGGGTATTTTACAAGAGAGAGCATATTGAATTGGTGTATATACTCCAAAACAGAGTAGAAAAGGGCATAGTGTATTTTTTATGACAAATTATATTCAGAGCAATTTTGCTGTTAACAATGGGGTACCTAGATAATATTTTGATTTGTTTCCGTTCGTGTAAAATTAGAATTTCTGTATTTTACATTAGAGAGCATATTGAGCTGGTGTATATACTCCAAAACAAAGTAGAAAAGGGCACTGTATATTTTCTCTCACAGATTTTGTTCTGAGAAATTTTGCTTTTTACATTGGGGTGCCTAGATAATATTTAGATTTTTTTCGATACGTGTATATTTAGAATTTCGGTATTTTACATGAGAGAGCATATTGAATTGGTGTATATACTCCAAAATAGAGTAGAAAATAGTATTGTATATTTTTTCTGAAAGATTATATTCAGAGCCATTTTCTTTTAACTTTGGGGTGCCTAGATAATATTTAGATCTTATTCAATTAGCGCAAATTTAGAATTTCGGTATTTTATATAAGAGAGCACTTTGAGTTGGTGTATGTACTCAAAAAAAGAGTAGAAAAAGTCATTGTATATTTTTTCTGACAGATTATATTCAGAGCTATTTTCTTCTAACATTGGTTTTCCTACATAATATTTAGATATTTTTCAATTCGTGTAAAATTAGAATTTCGGTATTTTACATGAGAGAGCATATTGATTTGGTGTATATACTCCAAACCAAAGTCGAATAGGGCATTGTATATTATTTCTGAACAGATTATATTTAGAGCAATTTTGCTTTTAACATTGGGGTGCCTTGATAATACTTATATTTTTTTCGATTCAAGTGAATTTAGATTTTCGGTATTTTACATGAAAGAGCATATTGAGTTGGTGTATATACTATAAAACAGAGTAGAAAAGGCATTGTATATTTTTTCTGATATATTATATTCAGAGCAATTTTGCTATTAACATTGGGGAGCCTAGATAATATTTAGATTTCATTTGATAAGCGTAAATTTATAATTTTGGTATTTTACATGAGAGAGCATATTAAGTTGGTGTATATACTCGAAAACAGAGTAGAAAAGGACATAGTATATTTTCTCTGACAGATTTTTGTTCCAAGAAATTTTGGTTTTTACATTGGGGTGCCTAGATAATATTTAGATTTCCTTCGATTCCCGTATATTTAGAATTTCGATATTTTACATGAGAGAGCATATTGGATTGGTGTGTATACTCCAAAATAAAGTAGAAAAGGGCATTGTATATTTTTTCTGACAGTTTATATTCAGAGCTATTTTCCTTTAACATTGGGGTGCCTAGATAATATTTAGATTTTTTTCGATTTGCGTAAATTTACAACTTCGGTATTTTACATGAGAGAGCATATTGAGTTGGTGTATATACTCCAAAAGAGAGTAGAAAACGGCATTGTATATTTTTTGTGACAGACTATATTCAGTGAAATTTTTCTTTTAACATTGGGGTGCCTAGATAATATTTAGAATTTTTTTAATTTGCGTAAATTTATATTTTTGGTATTTTACATGAGAGTCCATATTGAGTTGGTGTATATACTTTAAAACAGAGTAGAAATGGGCATTGTATATTTTTTCTGACAGACTCTATTCAGAGCAATTTTTATTTTAACATTGGGGTGCCTAGATAATATTTATATTTTTTTCGATTCGCGTAAATTTAGAATTTTGGTTTTTTACGTGAGAGAGCATATTGAGTTGGTGTATATATTCCAAAACAGAATAGGAAAGGTCATTGTACATTTTTTCTGACACATTATATTCAGAGCAATTTTTCTTTTAACAGTGGGGTGCCTAGATAATATTGAGATATTATTCGATTCGTGTAAAATTTGAATTTCTGTATTTCACATGGGAGAGCATATTGAGTTGGTGTATATACTCCAAAACAGAGAAGAAAAAAGCATTGTATATTTTATCTGACAGATTACATTTAGAGCAATTTTCCTTTTAACATTGGAGTGCCTAGATAATAATTAGAATTTTTTTAATTTGCGTAAATTTATAATGTCTATATTTTACATGAGAGAGCATATTGAGTTGGTGTATATACTGTAAAACAGAGTAGGAAAGGGCATTGTATATTTTTTCTGACAAAATACATTCAGAGTAATTTTGATATTACCATTGGGGTGCCTAGATAATATTTAGATTTTATTTGATTAATGAAAATTTAGAATTTCGGTATTTTACATGAGAGAGCATATTGAGTTGGTCCGTATACTCCAAAACCGAGGAAAAAAAGGCATTGTATATTTTATTTGACAGATTATATTCAGAGCCATTTTCTTTCAACATTGGGGTGTCTAGATAATATTTAGATTTTTATCGATTCGTGTATAATAAGAATTTCGGTATTTTACATGTGAGAGCATATTGGGTTGGTGTATATACTCCAAAACGAAGTAGAAAAGGGTATTGTATATTTTTTTTGACAGACTATATTCAGAGCAATTTTGCTTTCTGCATTGGGGTACCTAGGTAATATGTAGATTTTTTTCGATTCGCGTAAATTTAGAATTTCGGTATTTTACATGAGACAGCATATTGAATTGGTGTATATACTGAAAAACACAGTAGAAAAGTGCATTGTGTATTTTTTCTGACAGATTATATTCAGAGCAATTTTGCTTTTAACATTGGGGTACCTAGATAATATTTTGATTTGTTTCCGTTCGTGTAAAATTAGAATTTCTGTATTTTACATTAGAGAGCATATTGAGTTGGTGTATATACTCCAAAACCAAGTAGAAAAGGGCACTGTATATTTTCTCTGACAGATATTGTTCCGAGAAATTTTGCTTTTTACATTAGGGTGCCTAGATAATATTTAGATTTTTTTCGATTCACGTAAAATTAGAATCTCTGTATTTTACATGAGAGAGCATATTGAGTTGCTCCATATACTCCAAAACCGAGTAGAATAAGGCATTGTAAATTTTTGCTAACAGACTATATTCAGAGTTATTTTGTTTTAACTTTGGGGTGCGTAGATATTATTTAGATTTTATTCGAATCGCATAAAATTAGAATTTCGGTATTTTACATGAGAGAGCATATTGAGTCGGTGTATATACTCCAAAACAGAGTAAAAAGGGGCATTGTATATTTTTTCTGAAAGATTATATTCAGAGTAATTTTTCTTTTATCATTAGGGTGCCTAGATAATATTTAGATTTTTTTCGATTCACGTAAAATTAGAATTTCGGTATTTTATATGAGAGAGCATGCTGAGTTGATGTATATACTCCAAAACAGAGTACAATAGAACATTGTATATTTTTTCTCACAGATTATATTCAGAGCAGTTTTTTTTAACATTGGGGTGCCTAGATAATATTTAGATTTGTTCGATTTGGGTAAAATTAGAATTTCTGTATTTTACATGAGAGAGCATACTGAGTTGTTGTATATACTACAAAACAAAGTAGAAAAGTGCATTGTATATTTTTTCTGACAGATTATGTTCAGAGCAATTTTACTTTTAACATTGGGGTGCCTAGATAATATTTAGATTTTTTTCGATTCGCTTAAATATAGAATTTCTAAATTTTACATGAGAGCATATGGAGTTGGTGTATATACTCCAAAACAGAGTACAAAAAAACATTGTATATATTTTTCTGACAGATTATATTCAGAGCAATTTTGGTTTTAACATTCCGGTACCTAGATAATATTTCGATTTTTTTCGATTCACGTAAATTTAGAGTTTCGGTATTTAACATAAGAGAGCATATTGAGTTGTTGTATATACTACAAAACAGAGTAGAAGCGAACATTGTATATTTTCTCTGAAAGACTATATTCAGAGCAATTTTGTTTTTAACATTGGGGTGCCTAGATAATATTTAGATTCTTTCGATTTGGGTAAAATTAGAATTTCGGTATTTTACATGAGAGAGCATGCTGAGTTGGTGTATATACTCCAAGACAGAGTAGATAAAGCATTGTATATTTTTTATAACAGACTATATTCAGAGCCATTTGCTTTAAACTGTGCGGCGCCTAGATATTATTTAGATTTCTTTCGATTCTCTTAAATTTAGAATGTCGGTATTTTACATGAGAGAGCATATTGAGTTGGTGTATGTACTCCAAAAATAAGTAAAGAGGGGCATTCTATATTTATTCTGACAGATTATATTCAGAGCAATTTTACTTTTATCATTGGTGTGCCTAGATAATATTTAGATTATATTCGATTCACGTAAAATTTGAATTTCGGTATTTTACATGAGAGAGCATATGGAGTTGGTGTATATACTCCAAAACAGAGTAGATTAGGGAATTGTGTATTTTTTCTGACAGAATATATTCAGAGCAATTTTGTTTTTAACATTGGGGTGCCTAGATAATATTTAGATTTTTTACGATTCGCTTAAATATGGAATTTCTGTATTTTACATGAGAGAGCATATGGAGTTGGTTTATATACTACAAAAAAGAGTAGAATAAACCATTATATATTTTTTCTGACAGATTATATTCAGAGCAATTTTGTTTTTAACATTGGGGTGCCTAGGTAATATTTACATTTTTTGATTCGGTTAAAATTAGAATTTTGATATTTTCCATGAGAGAGCACACTGAGTTGGTGTATATACTTTAAAACAGGGTAGAATAGTGCATTGTATATTTTAACTGACAAATTATATTCAGAGAAATTTTGTTTTTAACATTGAGATCCCTAGATAATGTTTAGAAATTTTTGATTCGGGTAAAATTAGAATTTCTGTATTTTACATGAGAGAGCAAATTGAGTTGGTTTATATACTACAAAACAGAGTAGAAAAGGGCATTGTATATTTTTTCTGACAGAGTATATTCAGAGCCATTTTATTTTAACTTTGGGGCGCCTACATATTTAGATTTTTTTCGATTTGCATAAAATTAGAATTTCGGAATTTTACATGAGAGAGCATATTGAGTTGGTGTATATACTCCAAAACAGAGTAGAAAAGGGCATTGTATATTTTTTCTAACAGACTATATTCAGAGCCATTTTCTTTTAACTCTGGGGCACCTAGATATTATTTAGATTTTTTTCGATTCGCGTAAAATTAGAATTTCGGTAATTTACATGAGAGAGCATATTGAGTTGGTGTATATACTACAATACAGAGAAGAAAAGGGCATTGTATATTTTTTCTGACAGAATATATTCAGAGCAATTTTGCTTTAAACATTTGGGTGCCTAGATAATATTTAGATTTTTTTTGATTCACTTAAATACAGAATTTCTGTATTTTACATGACAGAGCATACTGAGTTGGTGTATATACTCCAAAACAGAGTAGAATAGGGCACTGTATATTTTTTCTGACAGATTATATGCAGAGCAATTAGATTTTTAACATTGGTGTGCCTAGATAATATTTAGAATTTTTCGATTCGCTTATATATAGAATTTTTGTATTTTACATGAGGGAGCATATGGAGTTGGTGTATATACTCCAAAACTGTAGAATAGGGAATTGTATATTTTTACTGTCAGAATATATTCAGAGCAATTTTGTTTTAAACATTGGGGTGCCTAGGTAATATTTAGATTTTTACTATTCCGGTAAAATTAGAATTTCTGTATTTTACATGAGACAGTAAAAGAAGTTGGTGTATATACTCTACAACAGAGTAGAATAAAACATTGTATATTTTTTCTCTCAGACTATATTTAGAGACATTTTCTTTTAACTTCGGGGCACCTAGATATTATTTAGATTTTTTCGATTCACGTATAATTAGAATTTCCGTATTTTACCTCAGAGAGCATATTGATTTGGTGTATATACTCCACAAAAAAGTAGAATAAGGCATTTTATATTTTATCTAACAATCTATATTAAAAGCCATTTCCTTTTAACTTTGGGGCGCCTAGATATAATTTAGATTTATTTTCGATTCGCGTATAATTAGAATATCCATATTTTACATGAGAGAGCCTATTGAGTTGATGTATATACTCCAAAACAGAGTAGAAAAGGGCATTGTATATTTTTTTGACCGATTATATTCAGAGCAATTTTGCTTTTAACATTGGAGTGCCTAGATAATATTTAGATTTTTTTCGATTCGCTTAAATATAGTATTTCTGTATTTTACATGAGGGAGCATATGGAGTTGGTGTATATACTCCAAAACAGAGTAGAATAGGGCATTGTATAATTTTTTGACAGATTATATTCAGAACAATTTTGTTTTTAACTTTGGGGTCCCTAGATAATATTCATATTTTTTCGATTCGGGTAAAATTAGAATTTCGTTATTTTACATGAGAGAGCACACTGAGTTGGTGTATATACTCCAAAAGAGAGTAGAATAAGGCATTGTATATTTTTTCTAACAGACTGTATTCAGAGCCATTTTCTTTTAACTTTGGGGCACGTAATTATTTAGATTTTTTTCGATTCGCGTAAAATGAGAATTTCGGTATTTTACATGAGGAAGCCTAGTGAGTTGGTGTATATACTCCTAAACAGAGTAGAAAAGGGCATTGTATATTTTTTCTGACAGATTATATAAAGGGCAAATATGCTTTTAACATTGGGGTGCCTAGATAATATTTAGATTTTTTTCGATTCGCTTAAATATAGAATTTCTGTATTTTATATGAGAGAGCATATTGAGTTGGTGTATATACTCCAAAACAGAATACAATAGGGCATTGTATATTTTTTCTGACAGATTATATTCAGAGCAATTTTGTTTTAAACATTGGGATGTCTAGATAATATTTAGCTTGTTTCGATTTGGGTAAAATTAGAATTTCGGTATTTTACATGAGAGAGCATACTGACTTGGTGTATATACTCCAAAACAGAGTAGAATAAGGCATTGTATATTTTTCCAAACAGACTACATTTAGAGCCATTTTTTTTTAACATTGGGACACATAGATATTATTTAGATATTTTTCCATTCTCCTAAAATTAGAATTTTGGTATTTTACATGAGAGAGCATATTGAGTTGGTGTATATACTCCAAAAAGAGTGGAAAAAGGCATTGTATATTTTTTCTGACAGATTATTTTCAGAGCAATTTTGGTTTTATCATTGGGGTGCCTAGATAATATTTAGACTTTTTTCGATTCATGTAAAAATAGAATTTCGGTATTTTATTGAGAGAGCACACTGAGTTGTTGTATATACTCCAAAACAGAGTAGAATAAGTCATTGAATATTTTTTCTGACAGATTATATTCAGAGCAATTTTGCTATTAACATTGGGGTCCCTGGATTATATTTAGATTTCATTCGATTCACATAAATATAGAATCTCTCTATTTTACATGACAGAGCATATGAAGTTGGTGTCTATACTACAAAAAAGAGTAGAATAGGGCATTATATATTTTTCTGACAGATTATATTCAGAGCAATTTTGTTTTAACATTGGGTTGCCTATATAATATTTATATTTATTTTGATTCTCGTAAAATTAGAATTTTGGTATTTTACATGAGAGAGCATAATGAGTTTGTGTATATACTCCAATACAGAGTAGAATAAGGCAATGTATATTTTTCCTAACAGACTATATTCAGAGCCATTTTCTTTTAACTTTGGGGTGCCTAGATATTATTTAGATTTTTTTCGATTCATGTAAAATTAGAATTTCGGTATTTTACATAAGAGAGCATATTGAGTTGGTGTATATACTCCAAAACAGAGTAGAAAAGGGCATTGTATATTTTTTCTGACAGACTATATTCAGAGAAAATTTGCTTTTAACATTGGGGTGCCTAGATAATATTTAGATTTTTTTATTCACGTAAAATTTGAATTTCGGTATATTACATGAGAGAGCATACTGAGTTGGTGTATATACTCCAAAACAGAGTAGAATAGGGCATTGTGTATTTTTTCTAACAGACTATATTCAGAGCCATTTTATTTTAACTTTGTGGTGGCTATATATTATTTAGAATTTTTTCGATTTATGTAAAATTAGAATTTCGTTATTTTACGTGAGAGTGCATATTGAGTTGGTGTATATATGCCAAAACAGATTAGAAAAGAACATTGTATATTTTTTCTGAGAGATTATATTCAGAGCAATTTTTCTATTAACATTGTGGTGCCTAGATTGTATTTAGATTTCTTTGATTCGCTTAAATATAGAATTTTGGTATTTTACATGAGAGAGCATATGGGGTTGGTGTATATACTCCTAAACAGAGTAGAATAGGATATTGTATATTTTTTCTGACAGATTATATTCAGAGCAATTTTTTTTTAACATTGGGGTGCCTAGATAATATTTAAATTTTTTCAATTCAGGTAAAATTTGAATTTCTGTATTTTACATGAGAGAGCACACTGAGTTGGTGCATATACTCCAAAACAGAGTAGAATAAGGCATTGTATTTTTTTTCTAACAGACTACATTCAGAACCATTTTCTCTTGACTTTGAGGCGCCTAGATATTATTTAGAATTTTCGAATCGTATAAAAATAAAATTAAGCTATTTTATATGAGAGAGCATATGGAGTTGGTGCATATACTCCAAAACAGAGTAGAATAGGGCATTGTATATTTTTTCTGACAAATTATATTCAGAACAATGTTGTTTTTAACATTGGGGTGCCTAGGCAATATTTAGATATTTTTGATTCGGGTAGAATTAGAATTTCTGTAATTTACATAAGAGAGCATATTGATTTGGTGTATATACTACAAAACAGAGTAGAAAAGGGCATTATATATTTTTTCTAACAGATTATACTCAGAGTAATTTTGCTTTTAACCTTGTGGTGCCTAGATAATATTTAGATTTTTTTCGATTCGCTTAAATATGGAATTTCTATATTGTACATAGGGAGAGCATATGGAGTTGGTGTATATTCTCCAAAAAAAAGTAGAATAGGGCATTTTATATTTTTTCTGACACATTATATTCAGAGCAATTTTGTTTTAAACATTGTTTTTCTACATAATATTTTGGTTTTTTTTATTCAGGTAAAATTAAAATTTCTGTATTTTACATAAGAGAGCATATTAAATTGGTGTATATCCTAAAAACAGGGTAGAATAGGGCATTGTATATTTTTTCTGACAGATTATATTCAGAGCAATATTGCTTTTAACATTCGGGTGCCTAGATAATATTAAAATTTTTTTCGATTCGCTTAAATATAGAATTTCTGTATTTTACATGAGAGAGCATACCGAGTTGCTGTATATACCCCAAAACAGAGTAGAATAGGGCATTGTATACTTTTTCTGACAGATTATATTTAGAGAATTTTTGCTTTTAAAATTGAGATGCCTAGATAATATTTAGATTTTTTTCGATTTGCTTAAATATAGAATTTCCGTATTTTACATGAGAGAGCATACTGAGTTGGTGTATATACTCCTAAACACAGTAGAATAAGCTATTGTATATTTTTTCTAACAGACTATATTCAGAGCCATTTTCTTTTAACTTTGGGGTTCCTAGATATTATTTAGGTTTTTTTCGATTCACGTAAAATTAGAATTTCGGTATTTTACCTGAGAGAGCATATGCAGTTTGTGTATATACTCCAAAACAGAGTAGAATAGGGCATTGTATATTTTTTCTGACTGATTATGTTCAGAGCAATTTTGTTTTTAACATTGGGGTTCCTAGATAATATTTAGATCTATTAGATTCGAGTAAAATTAGAATTTCTGTATTTTATATGAGAGAGCATATGGAGTTGGTTTATATACTCCATAAAAGAGTAGAATAGGGCATTGTATATTTTATCTGACAGATTATATTCAGAGCAGTTTTGTTTTTAACATTGGGGTGCCTATAGAATATTTAGATTTTTTCGATTCGGGTAATATTAGAATTTCTGTATTTTACATGAGAGCGCAAACTGAGTTATTGTATGTACTCCAAAACAGAGTAGAAAAGGGCGTTGTATATTTTTTACGACAGATTAAATTCAGAGCAATTTTGTTTTTAACATTGGGTTGCCTAGATAATATTTAGATTTTTATGATTCGGGTAAAATTAGAATTTCTGTATTTTACATGAGAGAGCATACTGAGTTGGTGTATATACTCGAAAACATAGTAGAATAAAGCACAGTATATTTTTCCTAACAGACTACATTCAGAGCCATTTTCTTTTAACTTTGGGGTTCCTAGATATTATTTAGATTTTTTTTGGATTCGTGTAAAATTAGAATTTCGGTATTTTACCTAAGAGAGCATATTGAGTTGGTTTATATAATCAAAAACAGAGTAGAAAAGGGCATTGTATATTTTTTCTCACAGATTATATTCAGAGCAATTTTGCTTTTAACATTGGCGTGCCTAGATAATATTTAGATTTTTTTCGATTCGCTTAAATATAGAATTTCTGTATTTTAAATGAGAGAGCATATGGAGTTTGTGTATATACTCCAAAACAGAGTAGAATAGGGCATTGTATATTTTTTCTGACTGATTATATTCAGAGCCATTTTGTTTTTAACATTGGGGTGCCTAGATAATATTTACATTTTTTCGATTCGAGTAAAATTAGAATTTCTGTATTTTACATGAGAGAGCATATGGTGTTGGTGTATATACTCCAAAATAGAGTAGAATAGGGCATTGTATATTTTCTCTGACAGATTATATTCAGAGCAGTTTTGTTTTTAACATTGGGGTGCCTAAAGAATATTTAGATTTTTTTGATTAGGGTAAAACTAGTATTTCTCTATTTTACTTGAGAGCGCAAACTGAGTTGGTGTATATACTCCAAAACAAAGTAGAAAAGGGCATTGTATTTTTTTTCTGAAAGATTATATTCAGAGAAATTTTGTTTTTAACATTGGGGTGCCTATATAATATTTAGATGTTTTTCGATTCGCTTAAATATGGAATATCTGTATTTTACATGAGAGAGCATATGGAGTTGGTGTATGTACTCCAAAACAGAGTACAAAAGGGCATTGTATATTTTTTATGACACATTATATTCAGAGCAATTTTTTTTAACATTGGGGTGCCTAGATAATGTTTAGATTTTTTTGATTTGGGAAAAATTAGAATTTCTGTAATTTACATAAGAGAGCATACTGAGTTGGTGTATATACTCCAAAACAGAGTAGAATAAGGCATTGTATATTTTTTCTAACAGACTATTTTCAGAGCCATTTTATTTTAACTTTGGGGCGTCTAGATATTATTTAGATTTTTTTGGATTCGCTTAAATATAATATTTCTGTATTTTACATGAGAGAGCATACTGAGTTAGTGTATATACTCCAAAACAGAGTAGAATAGGGCATTGTATATTTTTTCTGACAGATTGTATTCAGAGAAATTTTGTTTTTAAAATTGGGGTGCCTAGATAATATTTAGATATTTTTCGATTCACGTAAAATTAGAATTTCGGTATTTTACATGCTAGATAATACTGAGTTGGTGTATATACTCCAAAACAGAGTAGAACAAGGCATTGTATATTTTTTCAAACAGACTATATTGAGAGCCATTTCCTTATAACTTTGGGGCACCTAGATAGTATTTAGATTTATTTCAATTTGCGTAAAATTAGAATTTCGGTACTTTACGTGACAGAGCATATTGAGTTGTTGTATATACTACAAAACAGAGTAGAAAGAAGCATTGTATATTTTTTATGACAGATTATATTTAGATTATTTTGCTTTTAACATTGGGGTGCCTAGATAATATTTAGATTTTTTCGATTCGCTTAAATATAGAATTCCTGTATTTTACATGAGAGAGCATATGGTGTTGTTGTATATACTACAAAACAGAGTAGAAAAGGGCATTGTATATTTTCTCTGAGAGATTATACACAGAGAAATATTGTTTTTAACATTGTGTTGCCTGGATAATATTTAGATTATTTTCGATTTGCTTAAATATACAATTTCTGTATTTTATATGAGAGAGCATATGGAGTTGGTGAATATACGTATAAACCGATTAGAATAGGGCATTGTATATTTTTTTTGAAAGATTATATTCAGAGCAATTTGCTTTTAACATTGGGGTGCCGAGATAATATTTAGATTTTTTTTGATTCGCTAAATATAGAATTTCTGTATTTTACAGGAGAGAGCATATGAAGTTGGTGAATATACTTCAAAACAGAGTAGAATAGGGCATTGTATATTTTTTCAGACAGATTATATTCAGAGCAGTTTTGTTTTTAACATTGAAGTGCCTAGATAATATGTAGTTTTTTTTCGATTCGCTTAAATATAGAATTTCTGTATTTAAATGAGAGAGCATATGGAGTTGGTGTATGTACTCCAAAACAGAGTAGAAAAGGCATTGTATATTATTTATGACAGACTATATTCAGAGCAATTTTGTTTTTAACATTGGGGTGCCTAGATAATGTTTAGATTTTTTTGATTCGGGAAAAATTAGAATTTCTGTATTTTACACGAGAGAGCATATGGAGTTGGTGTGTATTCTCCAAAACAGAGTAGAATAGGGCATTGTGTATTTTTTCTAACAGACTATATTCAGAGCCATTTTCTTTTAACTTTGGGGTGCCTTGATATTATTTAGATTTTTTTTGACTCGGGTAAAATTAGAATTTTTGTATTTTACAGGAGAGAGCATACTGAGTTGGTTTATATACTCCAAAAAGAGTAGAATCAGGCATTGTGTATATTTTTTAAGAGACTATACTCAGAGCCATTTTCTTTTACCTTTGGTGCGCCTATATATTATGTAGATTATTTTCGACTCATGTAAAATTTGAATTTCGGTATTTTACATGAGAGAGCATACTGAGTTGGTGTATATACACCAAAACAGAGTGGAAAAGGGCATTGTATATTTTTTCTGACAGATTATATTCAGAGAAATTTTGCTTTTTACATTGGGGTGCCTAGATAATATTTATATTATTTTCGGTTCGCTTAAATATTGAATTTATGTATTTTAAATTAGATAGCATATGGAGTTGGTATATATACTCGAAAAAAGAGTAGAAGAGGGCATTGTGTATTTTTTCTAACAGATTATATTCAGAGCAATTTTGCTTTTAACATTGGGGTGCGTAGATAATATTTAGATTTTTTTCGATTCCGGTAGAATTAAACTTTCTGTATTTTACATGAGAGAGCATATTGAGTTGGTGTTTATACTACAAAACAGAATAGAAGAGGGCATTGTATATTTTTTCTGACAGATGATATTCAGAAAAATTTTGCTTTTAACATTGTGGTGCCTAGATAATATTTAGATTTTTTTTCGATTTGCTTAAATATAGAATTTCTGTAATTTACATGAGAGAGCATACTGAGTTGGTGTATATACTTCAAAACCGAGTAGAATAGGGTATTGTATAATTATTGTGA
This sequence comes from Callithrix jacchus, assembly GCF_049354715.1. Lineage (NCBI taxonomy): Eukaryota > Metazoa > Chordata > Mammalia > Primates > Cebidae > Callithrix > Callithrix jacchus. The sequence continues at coordinate 124,503,152 of NC_133514.1, forward strand.
CAGATTATATTCAGCGCAATTTTCTTTTTACCATTGGGTTGCCTAGATAATATTTAGATTTTTTTGTATCGGGTAAAATTAGAATTTCTCTATTTTACATGAGAGAGCATCCTGAGTTGATGTATATACTCCAAAACAAATTAGAGTAAGGCATTGTGTATTTTTTCTAACAGACTATATTCAGAGGCATTTTCTTTGAACTTTGAGGCTCCTAGATATTATTTAGATTTTTTTCGATTCGCTTAAATTAGAATTTCGGTATTTTACATGAGAGAGCATATTGAGTTGGTGTATATACTACAAAACAGAGTAGAAAAGGGCATTGTATATTTTTTATGACAGATTATATTCATAGCAATTTTGCTTTTAACATTAGGGTGCCTACATAATATTTAGATTTTTTTCGATTCACGTAAATTTAGAATTTCTGTATTTAAATGGGAGAGAATACTGAGGTGCTGTATATACTCCAAAACTGAGTAGAATAAGGCATTGTTTTTCTTAACTTCCACACTATATTCAGAGCCATTTTCTTTTAACTTTGGGGCGCCTAAATATTCTTTAGGTTTTATTCCATTCACTTAAAATTAGATTTTCGGTATTTTCATGAGAGAGCATATTGAGTTTGTGTATGTACTCCAAAAAAGAGTAGAATAGGGCATTGTATATTTTTTCTGACAGATTATATTCAGAGCAAGTTTGTTTTTAACTTTGGGGTGCCTAGATAATATTTAGATTTTTTCGATTCTGGTAAAATTAGAATTTCGTTATTTTACATGAGAGAGAATACTGAGTTGGTGTATATACTCCAAAATAGATTAGAATAAGGCATTGTATATTTTTTCTAACAGACTATATTCAGAGGCATTTTCTTTTAACTTTGGGGTGCCTAGATAATATTTATAATTTTTTCAATTCGCGTAAAATTAGAATTTCTGTATTTTACATGAGAGCGCATATTGAGTTGCTGCATATACTCCAAAACAGAGTAGAAAAGGGCATTGTATATTTTTTCTGACAGATTATTTTCAGAGTAATTATGCTTTTAACCTTGGGTTGCCTAGATAATATTTAGATTTTTTTCGATTCGCTTAAATATAGAATATCTGTATTTTACATGAGAGAGCATATTGAGTTGGTGTATATACTCTAAAGCAGAGTAGAATAGGGAATTGTATATTTTTTCTGACAGATTATATTCAGAGCAATTTTGCTTTTAACATTTGTGTGCTAGATAAAATTTAGATTATTTTCGATTCACTTAAATATAGAATTTCTGTATTTTACATTAGAGAGCATATGGAGTTTCTGAATATACTCCAAAACAGAGTAGAATAGGTCATTGTATATTCTTTCTGACAGATTATATTCAGAGAAGTTTTGTTTTTAACATTGGGGTGCTTTGATAATATTTAGATATTTTCGATTTGGTTAAAATTAGAATTTTTGTATTTTAAATGATAGAGCATATTGAGTTGGTGTATATACTACAAAACAGAGTAGAAAAGGGCATTGTGTATTTCTCTGACAGATTATACCCAGAACAATATTGTTTTCAACATTGGGGTGCCTAGACAATATTTAGATTTTTTCAATTCACTTAAATATAGAATTTCTGTATTTTACATGAGAGAGCATATGGAGTTGGTGTATATACGCAAAAACCGATTAGAATAGGGCATTGTATATTTTTTCTGACAGATCTTATTCAGAGCAATTCTGTTTTTAACATTGGGGTGCCTAGATTATATTTAGATTTTTTTCGATTCGCTAAATATAGAATTTCTGTATTTTACATGAGAGAGCATATGAAGTTGGTGCATATACTCCAAAACAGAGTAGAAAAGGGCATTTTATATTTTTTCTGTCAGATTATATTCAGAGCAATATTGCCTTTAACATTGGGTTGCCTACATAATATTTAGATTTATTCGATTCGGGTAAAATTAGAATTTCGGTATTTTACATGAGAGGGTATATTGAGTTGATGTATATACTTTAAAACAGAGTATAATAGGGCATTGTATATTTTGTCAGACAGATTATATTCAGAGCAATTTTGCTTTTTACATTGGGTTGCCTAGATAATATTTAGATTATTTTCAATTCACGTAAAATTAGAATTTTGGTATTTTACATGAGAGAGCATACTGAGTTGGTGTATATACTCCAAAACACAGTAGAATCCGGCATTGTGTATTTTTTTAAACAGACTATATTCTGAGCCATTTTCCTTTAACTTTAGGGCGCCTAGATATTATTTAGATTTTTTCGATTCACGTAAATTTTGAATTTCTGTATTTTACGTAAGAGAGCATATTGAGGTGGTGTATATATTACAAAAAAGAGTAGAAAAGGGCATTTTATATTTTTTCTGCCAGATTATATTCAGAGCAATATTGCTTTTAACATTGGGTTGCCTAGAAAATATTTAGATTTTTTCTATTCGGGTAAAATTAGAATTTCGGTATTTTAAATGAGAGGGCATATTGAGTTGGTGTATATACTCCAAAACAGAGTAGAAAAGGGCATTGTATATTCTATCTGACAGATTATATTCAGAGAAATTTTGCTTTTAACATTGGGGTGCCTAGGTAATATTTAGATTTTTTTCGATTCTCTTACATATAGAATTTCTGTGTTTTACATGAGAGACCATATGGAGTTGATGTATATATTCCAATACAGAGTAGAATAGGGCATTGTATATTTTTTCTGACAGATTATATTCGGAGTAATTTTGTTTTTAACATTGGGGTACCTAGATAATATTTTGATTTTTTCGATTGTGGTAAAATTAGAATTTCGTTATTTTACATGAGAGAGCATACTGTGTTGGTGTATATACTCCAAAACAGATTAGAATAAGGCATTGTATATTTTCTTGAGCAGACTATATTCAGAGCCATTTTCTTTTAACTTTGGGGCGCCTAGATGTTCTTTAGATTATTTTCGATTCGCGAAAAATTAGAATTTCGGTATTTTATGTGACAGAGCAAATTGAGTTGGTGTATACACTCCAAAACAGACTAGATTAGGGCATTGTATATTTTTTTTGAAAGATTATATTCAGAGAAAATTTGCTTTTAATGTTCGGGTGCCTAGATAGTATTTAGATTATTTTGGATTCACGTAAAATTAGAATTTCGGTATTTTACATGATAGAGGATACTGAGTTGGTGTATATACTCCAAAACAGAGTAGAATAAGGCATTGTATATTTTTTCTAACAGACTATATTCAGAGCCATTTTCGTTTAACTCTGGGGTGCCTAGATGTTATTTACATTTTTTTCGATTCGCGTAAATTTAGAATTTCGGTATTATACATTAGGGAGAATACTGAGTTGGTATATATACTGTAAAACAGAGTAGAATAAGGTATTGTATATTTATTTTTACAGACTATATTCAGAGCCGTTTTCTTTTTACTTTGGGGAGCCTAGATATTATTTGGATCTTATTTGATTCGCCTAAAATTTGACTTTCGGTATTTTACATGAGACAGCATATTGAGTTGGTGTATATACACCAAAACAGAGTAGAAAAAAGCATTGTATATTTCTTCTGACAAATTTTATTCAGAGAAATTTTGTTTTTAACATTGGGGTGCCTAGATAATATTTAGATTTTTTTCGATTCAGTTAAATATAGAATTTCTGTATTTGACATGAGAGCATATGGAGTTGGTGTATATACTCCAAAACAGAGTAGAATAGGGCATTAGATATTTTTTGTGACAAATTATATTCAGAGCAATTTTTTTTTAACACTGGGGTGCCTAGATAATATTTAGATTATTTTCAATTCGGGTAAAATTAGAATTTCGGTATTTGACATGAGAGAGCATCCTGAGTTGGTGTATATACTCCAACACAGAGTGGAATAAGGCATTGTATATTTTATCTAAAAGAGTATATTCAGAGCCATATTCTATTAATTTTGGGGAGCCTAGATATTATTTAGATTTTTTTTGATTCACCTAAAATTAGAATTTCGGTATTTTACGTCAGAGAGCAGGTTGAGATGGTGTATATACACGAAAACAGAGTAGAAAAGAGCATTGTATATTTTTTCTGACAGATTATATTCAGAGCAATTTTGCTTTTAAGATTGTGGTGCCTAGATAATATTTAGACTTATTTCGATTCGCTTAAATATAGAATTTCTGTATTTTGCATGAGAGAGCATATTGATTTTGTGTATATACTGCAATACAGAGTAGAAAAGGGCATTGTATATTTTTTATGACAGATTATATTCAGAGCAATGTTGTTTTTAACATTGGGTTGCCTAGATAATATTTAGATTTTTTTCTATTTATGTAAAATTAGAATTTCTGTATTTTACATGAGAGAGCATACAGAGTTGGTGTATATACTCCAAAACAGAGTAGAATAAGGCATTGTTTATTTTTTCTAACAGACTATGTTCAGACCCATTTTATTTTAACTTTGGTGCGGCTAGATATTATTTAGGTTTTTTTCGATTCACGTAAAATTAGAATTTCAATATTTTACATGAGAGAGCATATGGAGTTGGTGTATATACTCCAAAACAGAGTAGAATAGGGCATTGTATATTTTTTCTGACAGATTATATTCAGAGCAATTTTGTTTTAAACATTGGGGTGCCTAGATAATATTTAGATTTTTTTCGATTCGCTTAAATATTGAATTTCTGTATTTTACATGAGAGAGAATGTGGAGTTTCTGTATATACTCCAAAACAGAGTAGAAGAGGGCATTGTATATTTTTTCTGACAGATTACATTCAGAGCAATTTTTTTTAACACTGAGGTGCCTAGATAATATTTAGATTTTTTCGATTCCAGTAAAATTAGAATTTCTTTATTTTACATTATAGAGCATATTGAGTTGGTCTATATACTCCGAAGCAGAGTAGAATAGGGGATTGAATATTTTTTTGTGACAGATTATATTCAGTGCAATTTTGTTTGTAACATTGGGTTGCCTACATCATATTTTGATTTTTCGCTTCGGGTAAAATTAGAATTTTGGTATTTTACATGAGCGACCATACTGAGTTGGTGTACATATTCCAAAACAGAGTAAAATAGGGCATTGTATATTTTTTCTGAAAGATTATATTCAGAGCATTTTTGTTTTTATCATAGACGTGCCTACATAATATTTAGATTTTTTCGATACTTATAAAATTAGAATTTCTGTATTTTACATTTCAGAGCATATTGAGTTTGTGTATATACTACAAAACAGAGTAGAAAATGGCATTGTGTATTTTTTTTGACAGATTATATTCAGAGCAATTTTGCTTTTAACATTGGGCTGCATAGATAATATTTAGATATTTTTCGATTCGCTTAAATATAGAATATCTGTATTTTGCATGAAAGAGCATATTGAGTTGGTGTATATAATACAAAACAAAGTAGAATAGGGCATTGTATATTTTCTCTGACAGATTATATTCAGAGCAATTTTGTTTTTAACATTGGCTTGACTACATATTATTTAGATTTTTCGATTTGGGTAGAATTATAATTTCTGTATTTTACATGACAGAGCATACTATGCTGCTGTATATACTAGAAAACAGAGTAGAAAAGGGCATTATACCTTTATTCTGACAGATTTTTTTCAGAGCAATTTTGTTTTTAACATTGCGGTGCCTAGATAATATTTAGAAATTTATCGATTCACCTAAAATTAGAATTTCCGTATTTTACATGAGAGAGCATGTTGAGTTGGTGTATATACGCCAAAACAGTGTAGAAAAGAGCATTGTATATTTTTTCTGACAGATTATATTCAGAGCAATTTTGCTTTTAACATTGGGGTGCCTAGATAATATTTATATTTTTTCGATTCGGGTAGAATTAGAATTTCTGTATTTTACATGACAGAGCATATTGAGTTGGTGATTATACTACAGAAAAGAATAGAAGAGGGCATTGTATATTTCTTCTGGCAGATTATATTTAGGGCAATTTTGCTTTTAACATTGGGGTGCCTAGATAATATTTAGATTTTTTCGGTTCGGGTAAAATTAGAATTTCTGTATTTTACATGAGAGAGCATATTGAGTTGGTGTATAAACTACAAAACAGAGTAGAATATGGCATTGTATATATTTTCTGACAGATTATATTCAGAGCAATTTTGCTTTTAACATTGGTGTGCCTAGATACTATTTAGATTTTTTTCGATTTGCTTAAATATATAATTTTTGTATTTTACATGAGAGAGCATACTGAGTTGGTGTATATACCCTAAAACCGAGTAGAATAGGGCATTGTATAATGATTGTGACAGATTATATTCAGAGCAATTTTGTTTTTAACATTGGGTTGCCTAGATAATATTTAGATTCTTTTCGAGTCACGTAAAATTAGAATTTCTGTATTTTACATTAGAGAGCATACAGAGTTGGTTTATATACTCCAAAACAGAGTAGAATAGTGCATTGTATATTTTTTCTTACTGATTATATTCATAGCAATTTTGTTTTTAACATTGGGTTGCCTAAATAATATTTACATTTTTTCGATTCGGGTAAAATTAGAATTTCTGTATTTTACATGAGAGAGCATATTGAGTTGGTGTATATACTACAAAACAGAGTAGAAAAGGGCATTGTATATTTTTTCTGACATATAATATTCAGAGCAATTTTGCTTTTAACATTGGAGTGCCTAGACAATATTTATATTTATTCTATTCTCGTAGAATTAGAATTTCTGTATTTTATATGAGAGAGCATATAGAGTTGGTGTATATACTCCAAAACAAAGTCGAATAAGGCATTGTATATTTTTTCTAACAGACTATATTCAGAGCCATTTTTGTTGAACGTTGGGGCACCTAGGTATTTAGATTCTTTTCGATTCGCGTGAAATTAGAATTTCTTTGTTTTACATGAGAGAGCATATAGAGTTGCTGTATATACTCCAAAACAGAGTATAATAGGGCATTGTATATTTTCTCTGACAGATTATATTCAGAGGAATTTTGTTTTTAACATTAAAGTGCCTACATAATATTTTGATTTTTTGATTCGGTTAAAATTAGAATTTCGGTATTTTACATGAGAGAGCATACTGAGTTGGTGTATATACTTTAAAACACAGTAGAATAGGGCATTGTATATTTTTTCTGACAGATTATATTCAGAGAAATGTTTCTTTAACATTGGCGTGCCTACATAATATTTATATTTTTTCGATTCGGATAAAATTCGAATTTCTGTATTTTACATGAGAGAACATATTGAGTTGGTGTATATACTACAAAACAGAGTAGAAAAGGGCATTGTGTATTTTTTGTGACAGATTATATTCAGAGAAATTTTGTTTATAACATTGGAATGCCAAGACTATATTTATATTTTTTCGATTCGGGTAGAATTTGAATTTCTATATTTTACATGAGAGAGCATATGGAGATGGTGTATATATTCCAAGACAGAGTAGAATAGGGCATTGTATATTTTTTCTCAAAGATTATATTCAGAGCAATTTTGTTTTTAACATTGGGATGCTTAGATAATATTTAAATTGTTTTTGATTCGCTTAAATATAGAATTTCTGTATTTTACATGATAGAGCATATGGAGTAGGTGTATATCCTCCAAAACAGAATAGAATAGTGCACTGTATATTTTTTTCTGACAGATTATATTCAGAGATATTTTGTTTTTAACATTTGGTTGCCTACATAATATTTGGATTTTTTCGATTCGGGTAAAATTAGAATTTCTGTATTTTACATGACAGAGAATACTGTGTTGGTGTATATACAACAAAACAGAGTACAAAAGGGCATTGTATATTTTTTCTGACAGATTATATTCACAGCAATTTTGGTTTTAAATTTGGGGTGCCAGTATAATATTTAGATTTTTCCGATTCCCTTAAATATAGAATTTCTGTATTTTACATGAGAGAGCATATGGAGTTGGTTTATATACTCCAAAACAGAGTAGAATAGGGTGTTGTATATTTTTTCTGACAAATTATATTCAGAGCAATTTTGTTTATAACATTGGGGTGCCTAGACAATATTTATATATTTTCGATTGGGGTAGAATTAGAATTTTTGTATTTTACATGAGAGAGCATATGGAGTTGATTTATATACTCCAAAACAAAGTAGAATAAGGCATTGTATATTCTTTCTAACAGACTATCTTCAGAGCTATTTTTTTGGAACGTTGTGGCGCCTAGATATTATTTAGATTTTTTTCGACTTGCGTAAAATTAGAATTTCGGTATTTTACAGGAGAGAGCATATGGAGTTTCGGTATATACTCCAAAAAAAAGTAGAATAGGGCATTGTATACTTTTTCTTACAGATTATATTCAGAGCAATTTTGTTTTTAACATTGGGGAGCCTACATAATATTTAGATTTTTTCGATTCGGCTAAAATTAGAATTTCTGTATTTTACATGAGAGAGTATATTGAGTTTGTGTATATACTAAAAACAGAGTAGAGAAGGGCATTGTATATTTTTTCTGACAGATTATATTCAGAGGAATTTTGCTTTAAACATTCGGGTGCCTAGATAATATTTAGATTTGTTTCGATTCGCTTTAATATAGAATTTCTGTATTTTACATGAGAGAGCATACTGAGTTGGTGTATATACTCCAAAACAGAGTAGAATAAGGCATTGTATATTGTCTCTAACAGACTATATTAAGAGCCATTTTCTTTAAACTTTGGGGCGCCTAGATATTATTTAGATTTATTTCGATTCACGTAAAATTAGAATTTCGGAATTTAACATGAGAGAGCATATTGAGTTGGTGTATATACTACAAAACAATGTAGAAAATACAATTGTGTATTTTTTCTGACAGATTATATTCAGATAAATTTTTCTATTTACATTGAAGTGCCTAGATAATATTTAGATATTTTTTTTCCGTAAATATAGAATTTCTGTATTTTACATGAGAGAGCATATGGAGTTGGTGTATATACCCCAAAACAGAGTAGAATAGGGCATTGTATATTTTGTCTGACAGATTATATTCAGAAAAATTTTGCGTTTAACATTGCGGTGCCTAGATAATATTTAGATTTTTTTCGATTCGCTTAAATGTAGAATTTCTTTATTTTACATGAGAGAGCATATGGAGTTGGTGTATATACTCAAAAACAGAGTAGAATAGGGCATTGTATAGTTTTTCTGACGGATTATATTCAGAGAAATATTGTTTTTAACATTGGGGTGCCTAGATAATATTTAAATTTTTTTTAGATTCACGTAAATTTAGAATTTCGGCATTTTACATGAGAGAGCATACTGAGTTTTTGTATATACTCCAAAACAGGGTAGAATAAAGCATTGTATATTTTTCCTGACAGATTATATTCAGAGCAATTTTGTTTTTAACATTGGCGTGCCTACATAATATTTAGATTTTTTTGATTCGGGTAAAATTAGAGTTTCTCTGTTTTACATGAAAGAGCATATTGAGTTGGTTTATATAATACAAAACAGAGTAGAAAATGGCATTGTGTTTTCTCTGACAGATTTTATTGAGAGCAATTTTGCTTTTAACATTGGAGTGCCTAGATAATATTTAAATATTTTTCGATTCGCTTAAATATAGAATTTCTGTATTTTACATGAGAGAGCATATGGAGTTAGTGTATGTGCCCCAAAAAAGAGTAGAATAGGGTATTGTATATTTTCTCTGACAGATTATATTCAGAGCAATTTTGTTTTTAACTTTGGGTTGACTAAATAAAGTTTAGATTTTTTCAATTCGGGTAAAATTAGAATTTCTGTATTTTACATAAGAGAGCATACTGTGTTGGTGTATATACTCCAAAACAGCGTAGAATAAGGCAGTGTATATTTTCTCTAACAGACTATATTAAGATCCATTTTCTTTTAACTTTTTGGCTCCTAGATATTATTTAGATTTATTTCGATTTACGTAAAATTAGTATTTATGTATTTTACATGAGAGAGCTTATGGAGCTGGTGTATATACTCCAAAACAGAGTAGAATCGGACATTGCATATTTTTTCTGACCGATTATATTCAGAGCAATTTTCCTTTTAACATTGGGGTGCCTAGATATTTACATTTTTTCAATTCACGTAAAATTATAATTTCTGATTTTACATGAGAGAGCATACTGAGTTGGTGTAAATATTCCAAAACAAAGTAGAATAGGACATTGTTTATTTTTTCTGACACATTATATTCAGAGGAATTTTGATTTTAACATTCGGGTTCCTAGATGATATATAGATTTTTTTCGATTTGCTTAAATATGGAATTTCTGTATTTTACATGATAGAGCAAATGTATTTGGTGTATATACTCCAAAACAGAGTAGAATAGCACATTGTATATTTTTTCTGACAGTTTATATTCAGAGCAATTTTGTTTTTAACATTGGTGTGCCGAGATAATATTTAAATTGTTTTTGATTCGCTTAAATATATAATTTCTGTATTTTATATGATAGAGCATATGGAGTTGGTGTATATACTTTAAAACAGAGTAGAATAGTGCATTGTATACTTTTTCTGACTGATGATATTCAGAACAATTTTGCTTTTAACATTGGGTTGCCTAAATAATATTTAGATCATTTCGATTCAGGTAAAATTAGAATTTCTGTATTTTACATGAGAGAGCATACTGAGTTGGTGTATATACTACAAAACAGAGTACAAAAGGGCATTGTATATTTTTTCTGACAGATTATATTCAGAGCAATTTTGTCTTTAACATTGGGGGGTCAAGATAATATTAAGATGTTCTCGATTCGGGTAAAATTAGAATTTCTCTATTTTACATCAGAGAGCATACTGAGTTGGTGTATATACTACAAAACAGAGTACAAAAGGGCATTGTATATTTTTTCTGACAGATTATATTCAGAGCAATTTTGTCTTTAACATTGGGATGCCTAGATAATATTTAGATTTTTATCGATTCGCTTAAATATCGAATTTTTATATTTTACATGAGAGATCATACTGAGTTGGTGTATACACTCCTAAACAGAGTAGAATAAGGCATTGTATATTTTATCTAACCGACTTTATTCAGGGCCATTTTCTTTCATCTTTGGGGCACCTAGATATTATTTAGATTTTTTTCGATTCACGTAAAATTTGAATTTCGGTATTGTACTTGAGAGAGCATATTGAGTTGGTGTATATACTCCAAAACAGAGTAGAATAGGCCATTGTATATTTTTTTGACAGATTATAGTCAGAGCAATTTTGTTTTGAACATTGGGGTGCCTAGATAAAATTTAGATTTTTTCGATTCAGGTAAAATTACAATTTCGGTATTTTACATGAGAGAGCATGCTGAGTTGGTGTATATACTCCAAAAAAGTATAGAATAAGGCATTGTATATTTTTTATAACAGCCTATATTCAGACACATTTTCTTTTAACTTTGGGGCGCCTAGATATTCTTTAGATTTTTTACAATTTGCATAAAATTAGAATTTCGGTATTTTACATGAGAGAGCATATTGAGTTGCTGTATATACTATAAAACAGAGAAGAGGGCATTTTGTATTTTTTCTGACAGATTATATTCAGAACAATTTTGTTTTTAACATTGGGGGCCTAGATAATATTTAGATTTTTTCGATTCGCGTAAATATAGAATTTCTGTATTTAACATGAGAGAGAATATGGAGTTGGTGAATACACCAGAAGAGAGTAGAATAGCGCATAGTCTTTTTTTTCTGACAGATTATATTGAGAGCAATTTTGTTTTTAACATTGAGGTGCCTAGATAATATTTAGATTTGTTTCGATTCACGTAATATTAGAATTTCGGTATTTTACATGAGAGAGCATACTGAGTTGTTGTATATACTCCGAAATAGTGTAGAATAAAGAATTGTATATTTTTTCTGACAGATTATATTCACAGCAATTTTGCTTTTAACATAGGGGTGCCCAGATAATATTTAGTTATTTTTCGATTCACGTAAATGAGAATTTCGGTATTTTACATAGAGAGCGTACTGAGTTGGTGTATATTCTCCAAAACAGCGTAGAATAGGGCATTGTGTATTTTTTCCGACAAATTATATTCAGAGCAATTTTGTTTTTCAAATTCGGGTGACTATATAATATTTAGATTTTTTCGATTCTGGTAAAATTAGAATTTCTGTATTTTACATGAGAGAGCATACTGAGTTGGTGTATGTACTCCAAAACAGAGTAGAATAAGGCATTGTATATTTTTTTAACAGACTATATACAGAGCCATTTTTTTTTAACTTTGTGGCGCCTAGATATTATTTAGATTCTTTTGGATTCTTGTAAAATTAGAATTTCTGTGTTTTAGATGAGAGAGCCTATGGAGTTGGTGTATATACTCCAAAATAGAGTAGAAGAGGACACTGTATATTTTTTCTGACAGATTATATTCAGAGCAATTTTGCTTTTAACATTGGGGTGCCTAGATAATATTTAGATTGTTTTCGATTCACGTAAAATTTGAATTACGGTACTTTACATGAGAGAGCATACTGAGTTGGTGTACATACTCAAAAACAGAGTAGAATAGGGCATTGTATATTTTTTCTGACAAATTATATTCAGAGCGATTTTAATTTTTACATTGGGGTGCCTAGATAATATTTAGATTTTTTCGATACGGGTAAAATTAGAGTTTCTGTATTTTACAAGAGAGAGCATACTGAGTTGGTGTATATAGTACAAAACAAAGTAGAAAAGGGCATTATATATTTTTTATGACATATTATATTCAGAGCAATTTTGCTTTTAACATTGGTGTGCCTAGATAATATTTAGATTTTTTTCGAATCCCTTAAATATGGAATTTCTGTATTTTACATGCGAGAGCATATGGAGTTGGTGTATATACTATAAAACAGAGTAGAATAGGGCATTGTATATTTTTTAGGACAGATTATATTCAGAGCAATTTTGTTTTTAACATTGGGGTGCCTAGATAATATTTAGCTTTTTTCCAATTCACGTAAAATTAGAATTTCTGTATTTTACATGAGAGAGCTTATGGAGTTGTTGTATATACTCCAAAACAAAGTCGAATAAGGCATTGTATATTTTTTCTAACAGACTATATTCAGAACCATTTTTGTTGAACGTTGGGGCGCCTAGATATTATTTAGATTTTTTTCGATTCGCGTAAAATTAGAATTTCTGTATTTAACATGAGAGAGCATATAGAGTTGCTGTATATACTCCAAAACAGAGTAGAATAGGGCATTGTATATTTTTTCTGACAGATTATATTCAGAGCAATTTTGTTTTGATCATTGAAGTGCCTAGATAATATTTAGATTTTTTTCGATTCACGTAAAATTAGAATTTTGGTGTTTAACATGAGAGGGCATATTGATTTGATGTATATACTCCAAAACAAAGTAGAAAAGGCATTGTATATTTATTCTGACAGATTATATTCACAGCAATTTTGTTTTTAACATTGGGGTGCCTAAATAATATTTTGATTTTTTGATTCGTGTAAAATTAGAATTTCGGTATTTTACATGAGAGAGCATACTGAGTTGGTGTATATACTTAAAAACAGAGTAGAATAGGGCATTGTATATTTTTTCTCACAGATTATATTCAGAGCAATTTTTCTTTAACATTGGCGTGTCTACATAATATTTAGATTTTTCGATTCGGATAAAATTATAATTTCTGTATTTTACATGAGAGGCCATATTGAGTTGGTTTATATACTACAAAACATAGTAGAAAAGGGCATTGTATATTTTTTCTGACAGATTATATTCAGAGAAATTTTGTTTTTAAAACTGGAGTGCAAAGATTATATTTATATTTTTTCGATTCGGGTAGAATTAGAATTTCTGTATTTTACATGAGAGAGCATATGGAGTTGGTATATACTCCAAAAAAGAGTAGAGTAGGTCATTGTATATTTTTTCAGACAAATTATATTCAGAGCAATTTTGTTTTTAACATTGGGGTGCCTAGACAATATTTATATTTATTCGATTGGGGTAGAATTAGAATTTTTGTATTTTACATGAGAGAGCATATGGAGTTGGTGTATATACTTCAAAACAAGGTAGAACAAGGCATTGTATAGTTTTTCTAACAGACTATCTTCAGAGCTATTTTTTTGGAACGTTGTGGCCCCTAGATATTATTTAGATTTTTTTTTTCGACTCGCGTAAAATTTGAATTTCGGTATTTTACATGAGAGAGCATATGGAGTTTCTGTATATACTCCAAAAAAGAGTAGAATAGGGCATTGTATATTTTTTCTGACAGATTATATTCAGAGAAATTTTGTTTTTGACATTTCGGAGCCTACATAATATTTCGATTTTTTCGATATGGGTAAAATTAGAATTTCTGTATTTTACATGAGAGAGCATATTGAGTTGGTGTATATACTGAAAACAGTTTCTGTATATACTCCAAAAAAGAGTAGAATAGGGCATTGTATATTTTTTCTGACAGATTATATTCAGGGGAATTTTGCTTTTAATATTCTGGTGCCTAGATAATACTTAGATTTGTTTCGATTCGCTTAAATATTGAATTTCTGTATTTTACATGAGAGAGCATACTGAGTTGGTGTATATACTCCAAAACAGAGTAGAATAAGGCATTGTATATTTTCTCTAACAGACTATATTCAGAGCCATTTTCTTTAAACTTTGGGGCGCCTAGATATAATTTAGATTTATTTCGATTCACGTAAAATTCGAATTTTGGAATTTAACATGAGAGAGCATATTGAGTTGGTGTATATACTACAAAACAAAGTAGAAAATTCAATTGTGTATTTTTTCTGACAGATTATATTCAGATTAATTTTTCTATTTACATTGGGGTGCCTAGATAATATTTAGATATTTTTTGTTTTCCTTAAATATAGAATTTCTGTATTTTACATGAGAGTGCATATGGAGTTGGTGTATATACTCCAAAACAAAGTAGAATAGGGCATTGTATATTTTTTCTGACAGATTATATTCAGAGAAATTTTGCTTTTAACATTGAGGTGCCTAGATAATATTTAGATTATTTTCGATTCGCTTAAATATAGAATTTTTGTATTTTACATGAGAGAGCATATTGATTTGGTGTATATACTGCAAAACAGAGTAGTAAAGGGCATTGTATATTTTTTATGACAGATTATATTCAGAGCCATGTTGTTTTTAACATTGGGGTGCCTAGATAATATTTAGATTAATTTCGATTCACGTAAAATTAGAATTTCGGTATTATACATGAGAGAGCATACTGAGTTGGTGTATATACTCCAAAACAGAGTAGAATAGGGCATTGTATATTTTTTGTGACAGATTATACTCAGAGCAATTTTGTTTTTAAGATTGGCATGCATACATAATGTTTAGATTTTTTCGATTCGGGTAAAATTAGAGTTTCTGTATTTTACATGAAAGAGCATATTGAGTTGCTTTATATAATACAAAACAGAGTAGAAAATGGCATTGTGTATTTTCTCTGACAGATTTTATTAAGAGGAAATTTGCTTTTAACATTGGTGTCCCTAGTTAATATTTAGATTTTTTTCGATTCACTTAAGTATAGAATTTCTGTATTTTACATGAGAGAGCATATGCAGTTGGTCTATATACCCCAAAACAGAGTAGAATATGGTATTGTATATTTTCTCTGACAGATTATATACAGAGCAATTTTGTTTTTAACATTGGGGTGCCTAGGCAATATTTAGATATATTTAATTCGGGTAGAATTAGAATTTCTGTAATTTACATAAGAGAGCATATTGATTTGGTGTATATAGTACAAAACAGAGTAGAAAAGGGCATTATATATTTTTTCTGACAGATTATATACAGAGCAATTTTGTTTTAACCTTGTGGTGCCTAGATAATATATAGCTTTTGTACGATTCGCTTAAATATGGAATATCTGTATTTTACATGAGAGAGCATATGGAGTTGGTGTATATTCTCCAAAACATAGTAGAATAGGGCATTTTATATTTTTTCTGACAGATTATATTCAGATCAGTTTTGTTTTAAACATTGGGGTGCCTACATAATATTTTGATTTTCTCGATTCGGGTAAAATTGAATTTCTGTATTTTACATGAGAGAGCATATTAAATTGGTGTATATACTAAAAACAGGGTGGAAAAAGGCATTGTGTATCTTTTCTGACAGATTATATACAGAGCAATTTTGCTTTTAACATTCGGGTGCCTATATAACATTTAAATTTTTTTCGATTCGCTTAAATATAGAATTTCTGTATTTTACATGAGAACATACTGAGTTGCGTTATATACTCCAAAACAGAGTAGAATAGGGCATTGTATATTTTTTCTGACAGATTATATTCAGAGAAATTTTGCTTTTAACATAGGGGTGCCTAGATAATATTTATATTTTTTCGATTCGGGTAGAATTAGAATTTCTGTATTTTACATGACAGAGCATATGGAGTTTGTGTTTATACTACAGAACAGAATAGAAGAGGGCATTGTATATTTCTTCTGACAGATTATATTTAGAGCAATTTTGCTTTTAACATTGGGGTGCCTAGATGATATTTAGATTTTTTCGGTTCGGGTAAAATTAGAATTTCTGTGTTTTACATGAGAGAGCATATTGAATTGGTGTATACACTACAAAACTGAGTAGAAAAGAAAATTGTATATTTTTTCTGACAGATTATATTCAGCGCAATTTTGCTTTTAACATTGGGGTGCCTAGATAATATTTTGATTCTTTTCGATTTGCTTAAATATAGAATTTCTGTATTTTACATGAGAGAGCATACTGAGTTGGTGTATGTACTCCAAAACCAAATAGAATAAAGCATTGTATAATTATTGTGACAGATTATATTCAGAGCAATTTTGTTTTTAACATTGGGTTGCCTAGATAATATTTAGATATTGTTCGATTCGCTTGAATATAGAATTTCTGTATATTACATGAGAGAGCATATGGAGTTGGTGTATATACTCCAAAACAGAGTAGAATAAGGCATTGTATATTTTTTCTAACAGACTATATTCAGAGCCATTTTCTTTTAACTTTGGGGCGTCTACATATTATTTAGATTCTTTTCGATTCGCGTAAAATTAGAATTTCAATATTTTACATGAGAGAGCATATGGAGTTGGTGTGTATACTCCAAAACAGAGTGGAATAGGGTATTTTATATTTTTTCTGACAGATTATATTCAGAGCAATTTTGTTTTAAACACTGTTGTGCCTAGATAATATTTAGATTATTTCAATTTGGGTAGAATTAAAATTTCTGTATTTTACATGAGAGAGCATATTGAGTTGGTGTATATATTAGAAAACAGAGTAGAAAAGGGCATTGTATATTTTTTCTGACAGATTACATTCAGAGCAATTTTTCTTTTAACATTGGGGTGCCTAGATAATATTTAGATTTTTTTCGATTCGCTTAAATATAGAAGTTTTGTATTTTACATGAGAGAGCATATAGAGTTGGTGTATATACTCCAAAACAGAGTAGACTAGGGCATTGTATATTTGTTCTGACAGATTATATTCACAGCAAGTTTGCTTTTAACATCGGGTTGCTTAGATAAGATTTAGATTTTTTCGATTCGCATAAATATATAATTTCTCTATTTTACATGAGAGAGCATATGGAGTTGGTGTATATACTCTGAAATAGAGTAGAATAGGGCATTGTATATTTATTCTGACAGATTATATTCCGAGCAATTTTGTTTCTAACATTGCGGTGCTAGATAATATTTATATTTTGTTCGATTCGCTTAAATATAGAATTTCAGTATTTTACATGAGAGAGCATATGGAGTTGGTGTATATACTCCAAAACAGAGTAGAATAGGGTATTGTATATTTTTTCTGACGGATTATATTCAGAACAATTTTTTTTAACACTGGGGTGCCTAGATAATATTTAGATTTTTTCGATTTGGGTAGAATTATGATTTCTTTATTTTACATGAGAGAGCATATTGAGTTGGTGTATATACTACAAAACAGAGAAGTAAAGGGCTTTGTATATTTTATCTGACAGATTATATTAAGAGAAATTTTGCTTTTCACATTGGGGTGCCTTGATAATATCTAGAATTATTTCGATTCGCTTAAATATAGAATTTCTGTATTTTACTTGAGAGAGCATATTGAGTTGGTGTATATACTTCAAAACAGAGAAGAATAAGGCATTGTATATTTTTTCTAATAGACTATATTCAGAGCCATTTTCTTTTTACTTTGGGGATCCTAGATATTATTTGGATCTTTTATGATTCGCCTAAAATTTTACTTTCGGTATTTTACATGAGACAGCATATTGAGTTGGTGTATATACTCCAAAACAGAGTAGAAAAAAGCATTGTGTATTTTTTCTGACAAATCTTATTCAGAGCAATTTTTATTTTAACACTGGAGTGCCTAGATAATATTTAGATTATTTTCAATTCGCTTTAACATAGAATTTCTGTATTTTACATGAGAGTGCATATGAAGTTGATATATATACTTTAAAACAGAGTAGAATAGGGCATTTTATATTTCTTCTGCCAGATTATATTCAGAGGAATTTTGTTTTTAACGTTGGGCTGCCTAGATAATATGTAAATTTTTTTCGATTCGCTTCAATATAGAATTTTTGTATTTTACATGAGAGAGCATATGGAGTTGGTGTATATACTCCAAAACAGAGTAGAATAGGGCATTAGATATTTTTTGTGACAAATTATATTCAGAGCAATTTTTTTAACACTGGGGTGCCTAGATAATATTTAGATTATTTTCGATTCGGGTAAAATTAGAATTTCGGTATTTGACATGAGAGAGCATCCTGAGTTGGTGTATATACTCCAAAACAGAGTTGAATAAGGCATTGTATATTTTATCTAAAAGACTATATTCAGCGCCATTTTCTGTTAACTTTGGGGAGCCTAGATATTATTTAGATTTTTTTTGATCCACCTAAAATTAGAATTTCCGTATTTTACATGAGAGAGCAGGTTGAGTTGGTGTATATACGCGAAAAAAGAGTAGAAAAGAGCATTGTATATTTTTTCTGACAGATTATATTCAGAGCAATTTTGCTTTTAACATTGTGGTGCCTAGATAATATTTAGATTTATTTCGATTCGCTTAAATATAGAATTTCTGTATTTTGCATGAGAGAGCATATTGATTTTGTGTATATACTGCAATACAGAGTAGAAAAGGGCATTGTATATCTTTAATGACAGATTATATTCAGAGCAATGTTGTTTTTAACATTGGGGTGCCTAGATAATATTTAGATGTTTTTCGATTAACGTAAAATTAGAATTTCGGTATTTTACATGAGATAGCATACTGAGTTGGTGTATATACTCCAAAACAGAGTAGAATAGGGCATTATATATTTTTTCTGACAGATTATATTCAGAGCAATTTTGTTTTTAACATTGACGTGCATACATAATATTTAGATTTTTTCGATTCGGGTAAAATTAGAGTTTCTGTATTTTACATGAAAGAGCATATTGAGTTGGTTTATATAATACAAAACAGAGTAGAAAATGGCATTTTGTATTTTCTCTGACAGATTTTATTCAGAGCAAATTTGCTTTTAACATAGGAGTGCCTAGATAATATTTATATTTTTTCGATTCGGGTAGAATTAGAATTTCGGTATTTTACATGACAGAGCATATTGAGTTGGTGTTTATACTACAGAACAGAATAGAAGAGGGCATTGTATATTTCTTCTAATAGATTATATTTAGAGCAATTTTGCTTTTAAGTTTGGGGTGCCTAGATAATATTTAGATTTTTTCTGTTTGGGTAAAGTTAGAATTTCTGTATTTTACATGAGAGAGCATATTGAGTTTGTGTATACACTACAAAACAGAGTAGAAAATGGCATTGTATATTTTTTCTGACAGATTATATTCAGAGCAATTTTGCTTTTAACATTGTGGTGCCTAGATAATATTTAGATTTTTTTCGATTTGCTTAAATATAGAATTTCTGTATTTTACGTGAGAGAGCATAGTGAGTTGGTGTATATACCCCAAAACCGAGAAGAATAGGGCATTGTATAATTATTGTGACAGATTATATTCAGAGCAATTTTGTTTTTAACATTGGGTTGCCTAGATAATATTTAGACTTCTTTCGATTCATGTAAAATTTGAATTTTTGTATTTTACATGAGAGAGCATACAGAGTTGGTGTATATACTCCAAAACAGAGTAGAATAAGGCATTGTATATTTTTTCTAACAGACTATATTCAGACCCATTTTCTTTTAACTTTGGGGCGGCTAGATATTATTTAGGTTTTTTTCGATTCGCGTAAAATTAGAATTTCAATATTTTAGTTGAGAGAGCATATGGAGTTGGTGTATATACTCTAAAACAGAGTAGAATAGGGCATTGTATATTTTCTCTGACAGATTATATTCAGAGCAATTTTGTTTGTATCATTGGGTTGCCTACATAATATTTTGATTTTTTCGATTCGGGTAAAATTAGAATTTCGGTATTTTACATGAGAGACCATACTGAATTGGTGTACATACTCCAAAACAGAGTAGAATAGGGCATTGTGTATTTTTTCTGAAAGATTATATTCAGAGCAATTTTGTTTTTAACATTGACGTGCCTACATAATATTTAGATTTTTTCGATACTTATAAAATTAGAATTTCTGTATTTTACATGTCAGAGCATATTGAGTTGGTGTATATACAACAAAACAGAGTAGAAAATGGCATTGTGTATTCTATTTGACAGATTATATTCAGAGCAATTTTGCTTTTAACATTAAGGTGCCTATATAATATTTAGATATTTTTCGATTCGCTTAAATATAGAATTTCTGTATTTTACATGAAAGGGCATATTGAGTTGGTGTATATAATACAAAACAGAGTAGAATAGGTCATTGTATATATATATATATTTTTTTTTTTTTTTTTTTTTTTTTTTTTTTTTGAGACGGAGTTTCGCTCTTGTTACCCAGGCTGGAGTGCAATGGCGCGATCTCGGCTCACCGCAATTTCCACCTCCTGGGTTCAGGCAATTCTCCTTCCTCAGCCTCCCGAGCAGCTGGGATTACAGGCACGCACCACCGTGCCCAGCTAATTTTTTGTAATTTTAGTAGAGACGGGGTTTCACCATGTTGACCAAGATGGTCTCGATCTGTTGACCTTGTGATCCACCCGCCTCGGCCTCCCAAAGTGCTGGGATTACAGGCTTGAGCCACCGCGCCCGGCCCCATTGTATATTTTCTCTGACAGATTATATTCAGAGCAATTTTGTCTTTAACATTGGGTTGACTAAAAAATATATAGATTTTTTTGATTCGGATAAAATTAGAATTTCTGTATTTTACATTAGAGATCATACTGAGTTGGTGTATATACTCCAAAACAGAGTAGAATAAGGCATTGTATATTTTTTCTAACAGACTATATTCAGAGCCATTTTCTTTTAACTTTGGGGGGCCTAGATATTATTTAGATTTTTTTCGATTCGTGTAAAATTAGAATTTCGGTGTTTTACATGAGAGAGCATATTGAGTTAGTGTATATACTCAAAAGCAAAGTAGAATAAGGCTTTGTATATTATTTCTGACAGATTATATTCAGAGCAATTTTGCTTTTAACATTGGGGTGCCTAGAAAATATTTACATTTTTTTTGATTCAGGTAGAATAAGAATTTCTGTATTTTACATGACAGAGCATATTGAGTTGGTGTTTATACTACAAAACAGAATAGAACAGGGCATTGTATATTTTTTCTGACAGATTATATTCAGAGCAAGTTTTCTGTTAACATTGGGGTTCCTAGATAATATTTACATTTTTTTCGATTCGCATAAATATAGAATTTCTGTATTTTACATGAGAGAGCATATGGAGTTGGTGTATATACTCAAAAACAGAGTAGAATAGTGGATTGTGTATTTTTTCTGACAGATTATATTCAGAGCGATTTTGTTTTTAACATTGCGATGCCTAGATAATATTTAGATTTATTTCGATTCGCTTAAATATAGAATTTCTGTATTTTCCATGAGAGAGCAGACGGAGTTGGTGTATATACTCCAAGACAGAGAAGAATAGGGGATTGTATATTTTTTATGACGGATTATATTCAGAGCAATTTTTTTTAACACTGGGGTGCCTAGATAATATTTAGATTTTTTCGATTTGGGTAGAATTATGATTTCTTTATTTTACATGAGAGAGCATATTGAGTTTGTGTATATACTACAAAACAGAGTAGAAAATGGCATTGTGTATTTTTTCTGACAGATTATATTCAGAGCAATTTGGCTTTTAACTTTGGGGGTGCCTAGGTAATATTTAGATATTTTTCGATTCACTTAAATATAGAATTTCTGTATTTTATATGAGACAGCATATGGAGTCGGTGTATAAACTCCAAAAAAGAGTAGAATAGGGCATTCTATATTTTTTCTGACAGATTATATTCAGAGCAATTTTGTTTTTATCATTGGGTTCACTAAATAATATTTAGATTTTTTCGATTCGGGTAAAATTAGAATTTCTGTATTTTACATAAGAGAGCATACTGAGTTGGTGTATATACTCCAAAACAGGGTAGAATAAGGCAGTGTATATTTTCTCTAACAGACTATATTAAGAGCCATTTTCTTTTAATGTTGTTGTGCCTAGATATTATTTAGATTTTTTTCGATTCGCGTAAAATTAGTATTTCTGTATTTTACATGAGACAGCATATGGAGCTAATGTATATACTCCAAAACAGAGTAGAATCGGACATTGTATGTTTTTTCTGACAGATTATATTCAGAGCAATTTTCCTTTTAACATTGGGGTGCCTAGATCATATTTACATTTTTTTCGATTCACGTAAAATTAGAATATCTGTATTTTACATGAGAGAGCATACTGAGTTGGTGTACGTACTCCAAAACAGAGTAGAATAGGGCATTGTATATTTTTTCTGAGAGATTATATTCAGAGCAATTTTTTTTTTAACATTGGCGTGCTGAGATAATATTTAAATTGTTTTTGATTCGCTTAAATATAGAATTTCTGTATTTTACATGATATAGCATTCGGAGCTGGTTTATATACTTTAAAACAGAGCAGATTAGTGCATTGCATATTTTTTCTGACTGATTATATTCAGAGCAATTTTGTTTTTAACATTGGGTTGCCTAAATAATATTTACATTTTTTCAATTCGGGTAAAATTAGAATTTCTGTATTTTACATGAGAGACCATATTGAGTTGGTGTATATACTACAAAACAGAGTAGAAAACGGCATTGTATATTTTTTTCTGACATATTATATTCAGAGCAATTTTGCTTTTGACATTAGGGTGCCTAGACAATATTTATATTTATTCGATTCTGGTAGAATTAGAATTTCTGTATTTTACATGATAGAGCATATGGAGTTGTTGTATATACTCCAAAACAAAGTCGAATAAGGCATTGTATATTTTTTCTAACAGACTATGTTCAGAGTCATTTTTGTTGAACATTGGGGCACCTAGATATTATTTAGATTTATTTCAATTCGCGTAAAATTAGAATTTCTGTATTTTACATGAGAGAGCATATAGAGTTGCTGTATATACTCCAAAACAGAGTAGAATAGGGCATTGTATATTTTTTCTGACAGATTATATTCAGAGCAATTTTGTTTTTAACATTGGGGTGCCTACATAATATTTTGATTTTTTGATTCGGGTAAAATTAGAATTACGGTATTTTACATGAGAGAGCATACTGACTTGGTGTATATACTTTAAAACACAGTATAATAGGGCATTGTATATTTTTTATGACAGATTATATTCAGAGAAATTTTTCATTAACATTGGCGTGCCTATATAATATTTAGATTTTTTCGATTCGGATAAAATTCGAATTTCTTTATTTTACATGACAGACCATATTGAGTTGGTGTATATACTACAAAACAGAGTAGAAAAGGGCATTGTATATATTTTCTGACAGACTATATTCAGAGCAATTTTGTTTTTAACATTGGAATGCCAAGACTGTATTTATATTTTTTCGATTCGGGTAGAATTTGAATTTCTGTATTTTACATGAGAGAGCATATGGAGTTGGTGTACATACTCCAAAACAGAGTAGAATAAGGCATTGTATATTCTTTGTGACCGATGATATTCAGAACAATTTTGTTTTTAACATTGGGGTGCTTAGATAATACTTATATTTTCTTTGAGTCGCTTATATATAGAATTTCTGTATTTTATATTTGAGAGCGTATGGAGTTGGTGTATATACTGCACAACAGAGTAGAAAAGGGCATTGTATATTTTTTCTGACAGATTATATTCAGAGCAATTTTGTTTTTTTTTTTTTTTTTACTTTTTAAATACAGCATTTATTTATTTATTTATTTTTTTTTTTTTTTAATTTTTTATTGGATTATAGGTTTTGGGGTACATGAGCAGAGCATGCAAGACAGTTGCGTAGGTACACACATGGCAGTGTGCTTTGCTTTTCTTCTCCCCTTCACCCACATTTGGCATTTCTCCCCAGGCTATCCCTCCCCACCTCCCCCTCCCACTGGCCCTCCCCTTTTCCCCCCAATAGACCCCAGTGTTTAGTACTCCCCTCCCTGTGTCCATGTGTTCTCATTTTTCATCACCCACCTATGAGTGAGAATATGCGGTGTTTCATTTTCTGTTCTTGTGTCAGTTTGCTGAGGATGATGTTTTCCAGATTCATCCATGTCCCTACAAACGACACGAACTCATCATTTCTGATTGCTGCATAATATTCCATGGTGTATATGTGCCACATTTTTACAATCCAGTCTATTATCAATGGGCATTTGGGTTGATTCCAGGTCTTTGCTATTGTAAACAGTGCTGCAATGAACATTCGTGTACATGTGTCCTTATAGTAGAACGATTTATAGTCTTTTGGATATATACCCAGTAATGGGATTGCTGGGTCAAATGGAATTTCTATTTCTAAGGCCTTGAGGAATCGCCACACTGTCTTCCACAATGGTTGAACTAATTTACACTCCCACCAACAGTGTAAAAGTGTTCCTTTTTCTCCACATCCTCTCCAGCATCTGTTGTCTCCAGATTTTTTAATGATCGCCATTCTAACTGGCGTGAGATGGTATCTCAGTGTGGTTTTGATTTGCATCTCTCTGATGACCAGTGACGACGAGCATTTTTTCATATGATTGTTGGCCTCATATATGTCTTCTTTCGTAAAGTATCTGTTCATATCCTTTGCCCACTTTTGAATGGGCTTGTTTGTTTTTTTCCTGTAAATCTGCTTGAGTTGTTTGTAAATTCTGGATATCAGCCCTTTGTCAGATGGGTAGACTGCGAAAATTTTTTCCCATTCTGTTGGTAGCCGATCCACTCTAGTGACTGTTTCTTTTGCCGTGCAGAAGCTGTGGAGTTTCATTAGGTTCCATTTGTCTATTTTGGCTTTTGTTGCCAATGCTCTTGGTGTTTTGTTCATGAAGTCCTTGCCTACTCCTATGTCCTGGATAGTTTTGCCTAGATTTCCTTCTAGGGTTTTTATGGTGCCAGGTCTTATGTTTAAGTCTTTAATCCATCTGGAGTTAATTTTAGTGTAAGGTGTCAGGAAGGGGTCCAGTTTCTGCTTTCTGCACATGGCTAGCCAGTTTTCCCAACACCATTTGTTAAACATGGAATCCTTGCCCCATTGCTTGTTTTTGTCAGGTTTATCAAAGATTGTATAGTTGTATGTACGTTGTGTTGCCTCTGGTGCCTCTGTTTTGTTCCATTGGTCTATATCTCTGTTTTGGTACCAGTACCATGCTGTTTTGATTACTGTAGCCTTGTAGTATAGTTTGAAATCCGGTAGTGTGATGCCCCCCGCTGTGTTCTTTTTGCTTAGAATTGACTTGGCTATGCGGGCTCTCTTTTGGTTCCATATGAAGTTCATGGTGGTTTTTTCCAGTTCTGTGAAGAAAGTCAATGGTAGCTTGATGGGGATAGCGTTGATTCTGTAAATTACTTTGGGCAGTATAGCCATTTTCACGATATTAATTCTTCCTAACCATGAACATGGAATGTTTCTCCATCTGTTTGTGTCCTCTCTGATTTCGTTGAGTAGTTGTTTGTAGTTCTCCTTGAAGAGGTCCCTTACGTTCCTTGTGAGTTGTATTCCAAGGTATTTTATTCTTTTTGTAGCAATTGCGAATGGCAGTTCGCTCTTGATTTGGCTTTCTTTAAGTCTGTTATTGGTGTAGACGAATGCTTGTGATTTTTGCACATTGATTTTATATCCTGAGACTTTGCTGAAGTTGTTTATCAGTTTCAGGAGTTTTTGGGCTGAGGCGATGGGGTCTTCTAGGTATACTATCATGTCGTCTGAAAATAGAGACAATTTGGCTTCCACCTTTCCTATTTGAATACCCTTTATTTCTTTATCTTGCCTGATTGCTCTGGCTAGAACTTCCAGTACTATATTGAATAGGAGTGGTGACAGAGGGCATCCTTGTCTAGTGCCAGATTTCAAAGGGAATGCTTCCAGTTTTTGCCCATTCAGTATGATATTGGCTGTTGGTTTGTCATAAATAGCTTTTATTACTTTGAGATACATTCCATCGATACCGAGTTTATTGAGGGTTTTTAGCATAAAGGGCTGTTGAATTTTGTCAAATGCCTTCTCTGCGTCAATTGAGATAATCATGTGGTTTTTGTTTTTGGTTCTGTTTATGTGGTGAATTATGTTGATAGACTTGCGTATGTTGAACCAGCCTTGCATCCCTGGGATGAATCCTACTTGATCATGATGAATAAGTTTTTTGATTTGCTGTTGCAATCGGCTTGCCAATATTTTATTGAAGATTTTTGCATCTATGTTCATCATGGATATTGGCCTGAAGTTTTCTTTTCTCGTTGGGTCTCTGCCGGGTTTTGGTATCAGGATGATGTTGGTCTCATAAAATGATTTGGGAAGGATTCCCTCTTTTTGGATTGTTTGAAATAGTTTTAGAAGGAATGGTACCAGCTCCTCCTTGTGAGTCTGGTAGAATTCGGCTGTGAACCCATCTGGACCTGGGCTTTTTTTGTGAGGTAGGCTCTTTATTGCTGCCTCAACTTCAGACCTTGTTATTGGTCTATTCATAGTTTCAGCTTCCTCCTGGTTTAGGCTTGGGAGGACACAGGAGTCCAGGAATTTATCCATTTCTTCCAGGTTTACTAGTTTATGTGCATAGAGTTGTTTGTAATATTCTCTGATGATGGTTTGAATTTCTGTGGAATCTGTGGTGATTTCCCCTTTATCATTTTTTATTGCATCTATTTGGTTGTTCTCTCTTTTCTTTTTAATCAATCTGGCTAGTGGTCTGTCTATTTTGTTGATCTTTTCAAAAAACCAGCTCTTGGATTTATTGATTTTTTGAAGGGTTTTTCGTGTCTCAATCTCCTTCAGCTCAGCTCTGATCTTAGTAATTTCTTGTCTTCTGCTGGGTTTTGAGTTTTTTTGATCTTGCTCCTCTAGCTCTTTCAATTTTGACGATAGGGTGTCAATTTTGGATCTCTCCATTCTCCTCATATGGGCACTTATTGCTATATACTTTCCTCTAGAGACTGCTTTAAATGTGTCCCAGAGGTTCTGGCACATTGTGTCTTCATTCTCATTGGTTTCGAAGAACTTCTTTATTTCTGCCTTCATTTCGTTGTTTACCCAGTCAACATTCAAGAGCCAGTTGTTCAGTTTCCATGAAGCTGTGCGGTTCTGGGTCGGTTTCTGAATTCTGAGTTCTAACTTGATTGCACTATGGTCTGAGAGGCTGTTTGTTATGATTTCAGTTGTTTTGCATTTGTTGAGCAGTGCTTTACTTCCAATTATGTGGTCAATTTTAGAGTAGGTGTGATGTGGTGCTGAGAAGAATGTGTATTCTGTGGATTTGGGGTGGAGAGTTCTGTAAATGTCC
Source organism: Callithrix jacchus (assembly GCF_049354715.1). Classification (NCBI taxonomy): domain Eukaryota; kingdom Metazoa; phylum Chordata; class Mammalia; order Primates; family Cebidae; genus Callithrix; species Callithrix jacchus. The sequence goes on from NC_133514.1 coordinate 124,531,099, forward strand.
ACCAGGTTTGCTTGCTCCAGGTCTGAGTTCAAGCCCTGGATATCCTTGTTGATTTTCTGTCTGGTTGATCTGTCTAGTATTGACAGTGGAGTGTTAAAGTCTCCCACTATTATTGTGTGGGAGTCTAAGTCCTTCTGTAAGTCATTAAGAACTTGCCTTATGTATCTTGGTGCTCCTGTGTTGGGTCCATATATGTTTAAGATCGTTAGCTCTTCTTGTTGTATCGATCCTTTTACCATTATGTAATGGCCTTCTTTGTCTCTTTTGATCTTTGTTGCTTTAAAGTCTATTTTATCAGAGATGAGAATTGCAACTCCTGCTTTTTTTTGCTTTCCATTAGCTTGGTAAATCTTCCTCCATCCCTTTATTTTGAGCCTTTGTGTATCCTTGCATGTGAGATGGGTTTCCTGGATACAGCACACTGATGGGTTTTGGATTTTTATCCAATTTGCCAGTCTGTGTCTTTTGATTGGTGCATTTAGTCCATTTACATTTAGGGTTAATATTGTTATGTGTGAATTTGATACTGCCATTTTGATTCTAAGTGGCTGTTTTGCCTGTTAGTTGTTGTAGATTCTTCATTATGTTGAAGCTCTTTAGCATTCAGTGTGATTTTGGAATGGCTGGTACTGATTGATCCTTTCTATGTGTAGTGCCTCTTTTAGGAGCTCTTGTAAAGCAGGCCTGGTGGTGACAAAATCTCTGAGTACTTGCTTGTTCGCAAAGGATTTTATTCTTCCTTCACTTCTGAAGCTCAGTTTGGCTGGATATGAAATTCTGGGTTGAAAGTTCTTTTCTTTAAGAATGTTGAATATTGGCCCCCACTCTCTTCTGGCTTGTAGTGTTTCTGCCGAGAGATCTGCTGTGAGTCTGATGGGCTTCCCTTTGTGGGTGACCCGACCTTTCTCTCTGGCTGCCCTTAGTATTCTCTCCTTTATTTCAACCCTGTTGAATCTGACGATTATGTGCCTTGGGGTTGCTCTTCTTGCGGAATATCTTTGTGGTGTTCTCTGTATTTCCTGCAATTGAGTGTTGGCTTGTCTTGCTAGGTGGGGGAAATTTTCCTGGATGATGTCCTGAAGAGTATTTTCCAGCTGGGATTCATTCTCTTCGTCCCCTTCTGGTACACCTATCAAACGTAGGTTAGGTCTTTTCACATAGTCCCACATTTCTTGGAGACTTTGTTCATTCCTTTTTGTGCTTTTTTCTCTGATCTTGGTTTCTCGTTTTATTTCATTGAGTTGGTCTTCGACTTCAGATATTCTTTCTTCTGCTTGGTCAATTCGGCTATTGAAACTTGCGTTGGCTTCGCGAAGTTCTCGTATTGTGTTTTTCAGATCCTTTAATTCATTCATATTCCTCTCTAAGGTATCCATTCTTGTTATCATTTCCTCAAATCTTTTTTCAAATCTTTTTTCAAGGTTCTTTGTTTCTTTGCATTGATTTAATACATGATCTTTTAGCTCACAAAAGTTTCTCATTATCCATCTTCTGAAGTCTAATTCCGTCATTTCGTCACAGTCATTCTCCGTCCAGCTTTGTTCCCTTGCTGGTGAGGAGTTTTGGTCCTTTCTAGGAGGCGATGTGTTCTGGTTTCGGGTGTTTTCCTCCTTTTTGCGCTGGTTTCTTCCCATCTTTGTGGATTTGTCCGCTGGTCGTCTGCGTAGTTGCTGACTTTTCGTTTGGGTCTCCGAGTGGACACCCAGAATGTTGATGATGAAGTATTTCTGTTGCTTGGTTTTCCTTCTACCAGTCTAGCCCCTTCGCTGTACGACTGTTGAGGTCCGCTCCAGACCCTGCTTGTCTGGGGTGCACCTCTAGTAGCCGTGGCACAGCGAGGGATGCTACCAGTTTCTTTTTCTGCTCTCTTTGTCCCAGGATGATGCCTGCCTAATGACAGTCTTTTGGATATAGAGGGGTCAGGGAGCTGCTTGAGGAGACAGTTTGTACTTTATAGGGGTTTAATTGCTGACCTGTGCACTCTGTTGTTCATTCAGGGCTGTTAGGCTGCTATGTTTGATTCTGCTGCAACAGAGCTCATTAAAAAACCCTTTTTTTTTTTTTCTCAAATGCTCTGTGTTGAGGGGTTTGGGCTTTATTTTTGGATGTCCGATCAGGTGTCCTGCGCAGCTAGAAGGCAGACTAGCCACTGTTTGGCTGCCGAGGCTCCGCCCTGCTGTTGTGTGATTCGCGCTGTTCCTGCAGGCTCTGCTGTGGTCTCCGCCCCGCCCTGCGGCGGAGTCTCTTCGTTGTAGCGTGTTGCCTCAGCAACGGCAGGCTGCGTCAGCAGTGGGCGTGTATCTCAGTAGGGACGGGTTGCCTCGGCAACGGCTGGCTGCGTCAGCAGTGGGCGTGTATCTCAGTTGGGGCGGGTTGCCTCGGCAATGGCTGGCTGCCTCAGCAGTGGGCGTGTATATCAGTTGGGGCAGGTTGCCTCCGTAGTGGTGGACGCCCCTCCCCCACAGAGCGTCTCGGACCGTCTGCCCGGGATAGTTTGAAATCGCGGTTTTGTTCGTCCCACTGGGTATCCCAAGCGATCTGTCACTGCAATCCCCTGGGCTGGGCTACTGTGCAAGTCTCGTTCAGTCTCGAGTCCAGCCCTCTCAAGTCTCAGGTTGCCGGTTCAACAAGGCACCCGGACAAGCGCGCCCTGTGGGGATTGCTGGGTAGGGCCGGCCGCCGCCGCCCCGGCTGCCGGCTTCGCCAGGCAGACCTACTGCCTGGCGTCCCGTGTCTTTTTATACTTGGGAGTTTCCCCGTTCTGTGGGCAACAAAGATCAGTCTGGAAATGCAGCACTGACTCACCGTTTGCGAATTCAACGCGGGCTCCAATCCTGGGTTGTTCTCACAGCGCCATCTTGAGTCCCCTCCCGCAATTTTGTTTTTAACATTGGGGTGCCTAGATAATATTTAGATTTTTCGATTCGGGTAAAATTAGAATTTCGGTATTTTACATGAGAGAGCATTCTGGGTTTGTGTATATACTCCAAAACAGATTAGAATGAGGCATTGTATATTTTTTCTAACAGACTATATTCAGAGCCATTTTATTTTAACTTTGGGGTGCCTAGATATTATTTATATTTTTTTGAATTCGCGTAAAATTAGAATTTCGGTATTTTACAGGAGAGCGCATATTGAGTTGCTGCATATACTCCAAAACAGAGTAGAAAAAAGCATTGTATATTTTTTTAGACAGATTATATTCAGAGCAATTTTGCTCTTAACTTTGGGGTGCCTAGATAATATTTAGATTTTTTTAGATCCACGTAAATTTAGAATTTCTCTTTTTTACATGAGAGAGCATACTGAGTTGGTTTATATACACCAAAAAAAGATTAGAATATGGCATTGTATATTTTTTCTGACAGATTATATTCAGAGCAATTTTGTTTTAACATTGGGGTGCCTAGATCATATTTACAGTTTTTCAATTCGGGTAAAATTTGAATTTCGGTATTTTACATGAGAGAGCATACTGAGTTGGTGTATATACTCCAAAACAGAGTAGAATAAGGCATTGTCTATTTTTTCTAACAGACTATATTCAGAGCCATTTTCTTTTAACTTTGGGGCGCCTAGATGTTATTTACATTATTTTTGATTCGGGTAAATTTAGAATTTCGGTATTTTACCTGAGGGAGCATACTGAGTTGGTGTATATACTGTAAAACAGAGTAGAATAAAGTATTGTATATTTTTTTTAACAGACTATATTCAGAGCCATTTTCTTCTAACTTTCGGTTGCGTAGATATTATTTATTTTTTATTCAATTCATGTAAATTTAGAATTACGGTATTTTACATGAGAGAGCATATTGAGTTGGTGTATATACACCAAAACAGAGTAGAAAAGGCCATTGGATATTTTTTCTGACAGATTATATTCGGAGCAATTTTGCTTTTAACATTGGATTCCTAGATAATATTTAGATTTTTCTCTATTAGCTTAAATATAGAATTTCTGTATTTTACATGAGAGAGCATATGGAGTTGTTGTATATACTCCAAAACTGAATAGAATAGGGCATTGTGTATTTTTTCTGACAGATTATATTCAGAGCAATTTTGCTTTTAACTTTTGGGTGCCTAGATAATTAGATTTTTTTAGATCCACGTAAATTTAGAATTTCTCTATTTTACATGAGAGAGCATACTGAGGTGGTTTATATACACCAAAAAACAGTGGAATAGGGCATTGTATATATTTTTTGACAGATAATATTCAGAGCAATTTTGTTTTTAACACTGGGGTGCCTAGATCATATTTAGATTTCTTCAATTCGGGTAAAATTAGAATTTCGGTATTTTAAATGGGAGAGCATACTGAGTTGCTGTATATACTCCAAAACAGAGTAGAATAAGGCATTGTTTTTTTTATCTTACAGACTATATTCAGAGCCATTTTCTTTTAACTTTGGTTCGCCTAGATTTTCTTTAGGTTTTTTTCCATTCACTTAAAATTAGAATTTCGGTATTTTACATGAGAGAGCATATTGAGTTGGTGTATATACTCCAAAACAGATTAGAATAAGGCACTGTATATTTTTTCTAACAGACTATATTCAGAGGCATTTTTTTTAACTTTGGGGTGCCTAGATATTATTTATATTTTTGTCAATTCACGTAATATTAGAATTTCTGTATTTTACATGAGAGCGCATATTGAGTTGCTGCATATACTCCAAAACAGAGTAGAAAAGGGCATTGTATATTTTTTCTGACAGATTATATTTAGAGAAATTTTTCTTTTAACCTTGGGGTGCCTAGATAATATTTAGATTTTTTTAGATTTACGTAAATTTAGAATTTCTCTATTTTACATGAGAGAGCATACTGAGTTGGTGTATATACACCAAAACAAAGTAGAATAGGGAATTGAATATTTTTTGTGACAGATTATATTCAGAGCAATTTAGTTTCTAACATTGGGGTGCCTAGATAATATTTAGATTTTTTCGATTCGGGTGAAATTAGAATTTCTGTATTTTACATCAGAGAGCATACTGCGTTGGTGTATATACTCCAAAACAAAGTAGAATAATTCATTGCATATTTTTTCTAACAGACTATATTCAGAGCCATTTTCTTTTAACTTGGGGCGTCTAGATGTTATTTACATTTTTTTTGATTCACGTAAATTTAGAATTTGTGTATTTTACATGAGGAAGCATACTGAGTTGGTGTATATACTGTAAAACACAGTAGAATAAGGTATTGTATATTTTTTTAACAGACTATATTCAGAGCCATTTTCTTTTAACTTTGGGTCGCGTAGATATTATTTAGATTTTTTTCGATTCGCGTAAACTTAGAATTTCGGTATTTTACATGAGAGAGCATATTGAGTTGGTGTATATACACCATAACAGAGTACAAAAGGCCATTGGATATTTTTTCTGACAGACTATATTCGGAGCAATTTTGCTTTTAACATTGGATTGCCTAGATAATATTTAGATTGTCTCTATTCACTTAAATATAGAATTTCTGTATTTTACATGAGAGAGCATATGGAGTTGGAGTATATAGTCCAAAACAGAGTAGATTAGAACATTGTATATTTTCTCTGACAGACTATACTCAGAGCAATTTTGCTTTTTACATTTGGGTGCCTAGATAATATTTAGATCTCTTTCGATTCCCTTCAATATAGAATTTCTGTATGATACATTAGAGAGCATATGGAGTTGGCGTACATACTCCAAAACAGAATAGAATAGGTCATTGTATATTTTTTCTGACAGATTATATTCAGAGCAGTTTTGTTTTTAACATTGTGGAGCTTTAATAATATTTAGTTATTTTCGATTCGGGTAAAATTAGAATTTTTGTATTTTACATGAAAGAGCATATTGAGTTGGTGTATATACTACAAAACAGAGTAGAAAAGGGCATTGTATATTTTCTCTGACAGATTATACCTAGAACAATATTGTTATAGACATTGGGGTGCCTAGATTATATTTAGATTTTCTCTATTCGCTTAAATATAGAATTTTTGTATTTTAATTGAGAGAGCATATGGAGTTGGTGTATGTACTACAAAACAGAGTAGAATAGGGCATTGTTTATTTTTTCTGACTGATTATATTCAGAGCCTTTCTGTTTTTAACGATGGGGTGCCTAGATAATATTTAGATTGTTTCTATTTGTGTAAAATTAGTATTTCTCTATTTTACATGACAGAGCATATGGAGTTGGTGTATATACTCCAAAAACGAGTAGAATAGGGCATTGTATATTTTTTTTTGAAAGATTATATTCAGAGCAATTTTGTTTTCAACATTGCGCTGCCGGGATAATATTTAGATTTTTTTCGATTCACGTAAATAAATAATTTCGGTATTTTACATAAGAGAGCATATTGAGTTGGTGTATATACTCCAAAACAAAGTAGAAAAAAGCATTGTATATTTTTTCTGACAGATTATATTCAGAGCATTTTTGCTTTTAATCTCCGGGTACCTAGATAATATTTAGATTTTTTTCGATTCGGGTAAAATTAGAATTTCGGTATTTTACATGAGAGAGCCTACTGAGTTGGTGTATTTACACCAAAACCGAGAAGAATAGGGCATTGTATATTTTTTCTGACAGATTATATTCAGAGCAATTTTTCTTTTAACATTGGAGTGCCTAGATAATATTTAGAGTTTTCTCTATTCGCTTAAATATAGAATTCCTGTATTTTACATGAGAGAGCATATGGAGTTGGTGTATATACTCCAAAACAGAGTAGAATAGGGCATTGTATATTTTTTCTGACAGATTATATTCAGAGCAATTTTGCTTTTTACTTTGGGGTGCCTAGATAATATTTAAATTTTTTTAGATTCACGTAAATTTAGAATTTCTCTATTTTACCTGGGAGAGCATAATGAGTTGGTGTATATACACCAAAACAAATTAGAATAGGGGATTGAATATTTTTTGTGACAGATTATATTCAGAGCAATTTTGTTTCTAACATTGGGGTGCCTAGATTATATTTAGATTTTTTCGATTCGTGTAAAATTAGAATTTCGGTATTTTACATGAGAGCATACTGGGTTGCTGTATATACTCCAAAACAGATTAGAATGAGGCATTGTATATTTTTTCTAACAGACTATATTCAGAGCCATTTTCTTTTAACTTGGGGCGTCTAGATGTTATTTACATTTTTTTCAATTCACGTAAATTTAGAATTTCGGTATTTTACATGAGGGAGCATACTGAGTTAGTGTATATACTGTAAAACACAGTAAAATAAGGTATTGCATATTTCTTTTTAACAGACTATATTCAGAGCCATTTTCTTTTAACTTTGGGGTGCGTAGATATTATTTAGATTTTTTTCGATTCACGTAAATTTTGAATGTCTGTATTTTACGTGAGAGAGCATATTGAGGTGGTGTATATATTACAAAAGAGAGTAGAAAAGGGCATTTTATATTTTTTATTTCAGATTATATTCAGAGCAATATTGCTTTTAACATTGGGTTGCCTAGAAAATATTTAGATTTTTTTCGATTCACCTAAAATTAGAATTTCGGTATTTTTCATGAGAGGGCATATTGAGTTGGTGTATATACTCCAAAAAAGAGTACAAAAGGGCATTGTATATTTTATCTGACAGATTATGTTCAGAGCAATTTTGCTTTTAACATTGAAGTGCCTAGATAATATTTAGATTTTTTTCAATCCGCTTAAATATAGAATTTCTGTATTTTATATGAGAGAGCATATTGAGTTGGTGTACATACTCCAATACAGAGTAGAATAGGGCATTGTATATTTTTTCTGACAGTTTATATTAAGAGCAATTTTGTTTTTAACATTGGGGTGCCTAGATAATACTTATATTTTCTTTGAATCACTTAAATATAGAATTTCTGTATTTTAACTTAGAGAGCATATAGAGTTGGTTTATATACTCCAAAACAGAGTAAAATAGGGCATTGTATATTTTGTCATACAGATTATATTCAGAGCAATTTTGTTTTTAACATTGGGGTGCCTAGATAATATTTAGATTTTTTCGATTCGAATAAAATTAGAATTTCGGTATTTTACATGAGAGAGCATACTGAGTTGGTGTATATACTCCGAAACAGAGTAGAATAAGGCATTGTATATTTTTTCTTACAGACTATATTCAGAGCCATTTTCTATTAACTTTGGGGCGCCTAGATATCTTTTACGTTTTTTTCCGTTCACGTAAAATTAGAATTTCAGTATTTTACATGAAAGAGCATATGGAGTTGTTGTAGATACTTCAAAACAGAGTAGAATAGGGCATTATATATTATTTCTGACAGATTATGTTCAGAGCAATTTTGCTTTTAACCTTCGGGTGCCGAGATAATATTTAGATTATTTCGATTCGCTTAAATATAGAATTTCTGTATTTTACATGAGAGAGCATATGGAGTTGTTGTATATGCTCTGAAACAGAATAGAATAGGGCATTGTATATTTTTTCTGACAGATTATATTCAGAGCAATTTTGCTTTTAACTTTGGGTTGCCTAGATAATATTTAGATTTTTTTAGATCCACGTAAATTTAGAATTTCTCTGTTTTACATGAGAGAGCATAGTGAGTTGTTGTATATACTCCAAAACAGAGTAGAATAAGGCATTGTTTATCTTATCTTACAGACTATATCCAGAGCCATTTTCTTTAGCTTTGGGGCGCCTAGATATTCTTTCAGTTTTTTTCCATTCACTTAATATTAGAATTTCGATATTTTACATGAGAGAGCATATTGAGTTGGTGTATGTACTCCAAAACAGAGTAGAATAGGGCATTGTATATTTTTTCTGACAGATTATATTCAGAGCAAGTTTGTATTTTACCTTGGGGTGCCTACATAATATTTAGATTTTTTCGATTCGGGTAAAATTAGAATTTCGGTATTTTACATGAGAGAGGATACTGAGTTGGGGTATATACTTCAAAACAGATTGGAATAAGGCATTGTATATTTTTTTTAACAGACTATATTCAGAGCAATTTTGCTTTTAACCTTGTGGTGCCTAGATAATATTTAGATTTTTTTCGATTCGCTTAAATATAGAATTTCTGTATTTTACATGAGAGAGCATATTGAGTTGGTGTATATACTCCAAAGCAGAGTAGAAGAGGGAATTGTATATTTTTTCTGACAGATTATATTAAGAGCAATTTTTCTTTTAACATTTGGGTGCCTAGATAATATTTAGATTTCTTTCGATTCACTGAAATATAGAATTTCTGTATTTTATATTATAGAGCATATGGAGTTGGTGTATATACTCCAAAACAGAGTAGAGTAGGTCATTGTACATTTTTTCTGACAGATTATATTTAGAGCAGTTTTTTTTTAACATTGGGGAGCTTTGATAATATTTAGATATTTTCGATTAGGGTAAAATTAGAATTTTTGTATTTTTCATGAAAGAGCATATTGAGTTGGTGTATATACTACAAAACAGAGTAGAAAAGGGCATTGTATATTTTCTCTGACAGATTATACCCAGAACAATATTGTTTTCAACATTGGGGTGCCTAGATAATATTTAGATTTTCTCGATTCACTTAAATATAGAGTTTCTGTATTTTACATGAGAGAGCATATGGAGTTGGTGTATATACGCAAAAACCGATTACAATAGGGCATTTTATATTTTTCCTGACAGATTATATTCAGAGCAATTTTGTATTTAACATTGGGGTGCCTAGATTATATTTAGATTTTTTCGATTCGCTAAATGTAAAATTTCTGTATTTTACATGAGAGAGCATATGAAGTTGGTGTATATACTCCAAAACAGAGTACAATAGGGCATTGTATATATATTTTTTAATTTTCTATTGGATTGTAGGTTTTGGGGTACATGAGCAGAGCATGCAAGGCAGTTGCGTAGGTACACACATGGCAGTGTGCTTTCTTTTCTTCTCCCCTTCACCGACATTTGGCTTTTCTCCCCCGGCTATCCCTCCCCACCTCCCCCTCCCACTGGCCCTCCCCTTTTCCCCCCAATAGACCCCAGTGTTTAGTACTCCCCTTTCTGTGTCCATGTGTTCTCATTTTTCATCACCCACCTATGAGTGAGAATATGCGGTGTTTCATTTTCTGTTCTTGTGTCAGTTTGCTGAGGATGAAGTTCTCCAGATTCATCCATGTCCCTACAAACGACACGAACTCATCATTTCTGATTGCTGCATAATATTCCATGGTGTATATGTGCCACATTTTTCCAATCCAGTCTATCATCAATGGGCATTTGGGTTGATTCCAGGTCTTTGCTATTGTAAACAGTGCTGCAATGAACATTCGTGTACATGTGTCCTTATAGTAGAACGATTTATAGTCTTTTGGATATATACCCAGTAATGGGATTGCTGGGTCAAATGGAATTTCTATTTCTAAGGCTTTGAGGAATCGCCACACCGTCTTCCACAATGGTTGAACTAATTTACACTCCCACCAACAGTGTAAAAGTGTTCCTTTTTCTCAACATCCTCTCCAGCATCTGTTGTCTCCAGATTTTTTAATGATCGCCATTCTAACTGGCGTGAGATGGTATCTCAATGTGGTTTTGATTTGCATCTCTCTGATGATCATGACGATGAGCATTTTTTCATATGATTGTTGGCCTCATATATGTCTTCTTTCGTAAAGTATCTGTTCATATCCTTTGCCCACTTTTGAATGGGCTTGTTTGTTTTTTTCCTGTAAATCTGTTTGAGTTCTTTGTAAATTCTGGATATCAGCCCTTTGTCAGATGGGTAAACTGCAAAAATGTTTTCCCATTCCGTTGGTTGCCGATCCACCCTAGTGACTGTTTCTTTTGCCGTGCAGAAGCTGTGGAGTTTCATTAGGTCCCATTTGTCTATTTTGGCTTTTGTTGCCAATGCTTTTGGTGTTTTGTTCATGAAGTCCTTGCCTACTCCTATGTCCTGGATAGTTTTGCCTAGATTTTCTTCTAGAGTTTTTATGGTGCCAGGTCTTATGTTTAAGTCTTTAATCCATCTGGAGTTAATTTTAGTGTAAGGTGTCAGGAAGGGGTCCAGTTTCTGCTTTCTGCACATGGCTAGCCAGTTTTCCCAACACCATTTGTTAAACATGGAATCCTTTCCCCATTGCTTGTTTTTGTCAGGTTTATCAAAGATTGTATAGTTGTATGTATGTTGTGTTGCCTCCGGTGCCTCTGTTTTGTTCCATTGGTCTATATCTCTGTTTTGGTACCAGTACCATGCTGTTTTGATGACTGTAGCCTTGTAGTATAGTTTGAAATCCGGTAGTGTGATGCCCCCCGCTGTGTTCTTTTTGCTTAGAATTGACTTGGCTATGCGGGCTCTCTTTTGGTTCCATATGAAGTTCATGGTGGTTTTTTCCAGTTCTGTGAAGAAAGTCAATGGTAGCTTGATGGGGATAGCGTTGATTCTGTAAATTACTTTGGGCAGTATAGCCATTTTCACGATATTAATTCTTCCTAACCATGAACATGGAATGTTTCTCCATCTGTTTGTGTCCTCTCTGATTTCGTTGAGCAGTGGTTTGTAGTTCTCCTTGAAGAGGTCTCTTACGTTCCTTGTGAGTTTTATTCCAAGGTATTTTATTCTTTTTGTAGCAATTGCGAATGGCAGTTCGCTCTTGATTTGGCTTTCTTTAAGACTATTATTGGTGTAGACGAATGCTTGTGAATTTTGCACATTGATTTTATATCCTGAGACTTTGCTGAAGTTGCTTATCAGTTTCAGGAGCTTTTGGGCTGAGACAATGGGGTCTTCTAGGTATACTATCATGTCGTCTGCAAATAGAGACAATTTGGCTTCCACCTTTCCTATTTGAATACCCTTTATTTCTTTTTCTTGCCTGATTGCTCTGGCTAGAACTTCCAGTACTATATTGAATAGGAGTGGTGAAAGAGGGCATCCTTGTCTAGTGCCAGATTTCAAAGGGAATGCTTCCAGTTTTTGCCCATTCAGTATGATATTGGCTGTTGGTTTGTCATAAATAGCTTTTATTACTTTGAGATACGTTCCATCGATACCGAGTTTATTGAGGGTTTTTAGCATAAAGGCTGTTGAATTTTGTCAAATGTCTTCTCTGCCTCAATTGAGATAATCATGTGGTTTTTGTTTTTGGTTCTGTTTATGTGGTGAATTACATTTATAGACTTGCGTATGTTGAACCAGCCTTGCATCCCCGGGATGAATCCTACTTGATCATGATGAATAAGTTTTTTGATTTGCTGTTGCAATCGGCTTACCAATATTTCATTGAAGATTTTTGCATCTATGTTCATCATGGATATTGGCCTGAAGTTTTCTTTTCTCGTTGGGTCTCTGCCGGGTTTTGGTATCAGAATGATGTTGGTCTCATAAAATGATTTGGGAAGGATTCCCTCTTTTTGGATTGTTTGAAATAGTTTTAGAAGAAATGGTGCCAGCTCTTCCTTGTGTGTCTGGTAGAATTCGGCTGTGAACCCGTCTGGACCTGGGCTTTTTTTGTGTGGTAGGCTCTTAATTGCTGCCTCAACTTCAGACCTTGTTATTGGTCTATTCATAGTTTCAGCTTCCTCCTGGTTTAGGCTTGGGAGAACACAGGAATCCAGGAATTTGTCCATTTCTTCCAGGTTTACTAGTTTATGCGCATAGAGTTGTTTGTAATATTCTCTGATGATGGTTTGAATTTCTGTAGAATCTGTGATTTCCCCTTTATCATTTTTTATTGCATCTATTTGGTTGTTCTCTCTTTTCTTTTTAATCAATCTGGCTAGTGGTCTGTCTATTTTGTTGATCTTTTCAAAAAACCAGCTCTTGGATTTATTGATTTTTTGAAGGGTTTTTCGTGTCTCAATCTCCTTCAGCTCAGCTCTGATCTTAGTTATTTCTTGTCTTCTGCTGGGTTTTGAGTTTTTTTGGTCTTGGTCCTCTAGCTCTTTCAATTTTGACGATAGGGGATCAATTTTGGATCTCTCCATTCTTCTCATAAGGGCACTTATTGCTATATACTTTCCTCTAGAGACTGCTTTAAATGTGTCCCAGAGGTTCTGGCACGTTGTGTCTTCGTTCTCATTGGTTTCGAAGAACTTCTTTATTTCTGCCTTCATTTCGTTGTTTACCCAGTCAACATTCAAGAGCCAGTTGTTCAGTTTCCATGAAGCTGTGCGGTTCTGGGTCGGTTTCTGAATTCTGAGTTCTAACTTGATTGCACTATGGTCTGAGAGGCTGTTTGTTATGATTTCAGTTGTTTTGCATTTGTTGAGCAGTGCTTTACTTCCAATTATGTGGTCAATTTTAGAGTAGGTGTGATGTGCTGAGAAGAATGTGTATTCTGTGGATTTGGGGTGGAGAGTTCTGTAAATGTCTATCAGGTTTGCTTGCTCCAGGTCTGAGTTCAAGCCCTGGATATCCTTGTTGATTTTTTGTCTGGTTGATCTGTCTAGTATTGACAGTGGAGTGTTAATGTCTCCCCCTATTATTGTGTGGGAGTCTAAGTCCTTTTGTAAGTCCTTAAGAACTTGCCTTATGTATCTGGGTGCTCCTGCATTGGGTCCATATATGTTTAGGATCGTTAGCTCTTCTTGTTGTATTGATCCTTTTACCATTATGTAATGGCCTTCTTTGTCTCTTTTGATCTTTGTTGCTTTAAAGTCTATTTTATCGGAGATGAGAATTGCAACTCCTGCTTTTTTTTGCTTTCCATTTGCTTGGTAAATCTTCCTCCATCCCTTTATTTTGAGCCTTTTTGTATCCTTGCATGTGAGATGGGTTTCCTGGATACAGCACACTGATGGGTTTTGGATTTTTATCCAATTTGCCAGTCTGTGTCTTTTGACTGGTGCATTTAGTCCATTTACATTTAGGGTTAATATTGTTATGTGTGAATTTGATACTGCCATTTTGATGCTAAGTGGCTGTTTTGCCTGTTAGTTGTTGTAGATTCTTCATTATGTTGATGCTCTTTAGCATTCAGTGTGATTTTGGAATGGCTGGTACTGGTTGATCCTTTCTATGTGTAGTGCCTCTTTTAGGAGCTCTTGTAAAGCAGGCCTGGTGGTGACAAAATCTCTGAGTACTTGCTTGTTCGCAAAGGATTTTATTCTTCCTTCACTTCTGAAGCTCAGTTTGGCTGGATATGAAATTCTGGGTTGAAAGTTCTTTTCTTTAAGAATGTTGAATATTGGCCCCCACTCTCTTCTGGCTTGTAGTGTTTCTGCCGAGAGATCTGCTGTGAGTCTGATGGGCTTCCCTTTGTGGGTGACCCGACCTTTCTCTCTGGCTGCCCTTAGTATTCTCTCCTTTATTTCAACCCTATTGAATATGACGATTATGTGCCTTGAGGTTGCTCTTCTTGTGGAATATCTTTGTGGTGTTCTCTGAATTTCCTGCAATTGAGTGTTGGCCTGTCTTGCTAGGTGGGGGAAATTTTCCTGGATGATGTCCTGAAGAGTATTTTCCAGCTTGGATTCATTCTCTTCGTCCCCTTCTGGTACACCTATCAAACGTAGGTTAGGTCTTTTCACATAGTCCCACATTTCTTGGAGACTTTGTTCATTCCTTTTTGCGTTTATTTCTCTAGTCTTGGTTTCTCGTTTTATTTCATTGAGGTGGTCTTCGACTTCAGATATTCTTTCTTCTGCTTGGTCAATTCGGGTATTGAAACTTGTGCATGCTTCGCGAAGTTCTCGTATTGTGTTTCTCAGCTCCTTTAATTCATTCATATTCCTCTCTAAGTTATCCATTCTTGTTATCATTTTCTCAAATCTTTTTTCAAATCTTTTCTCAAGGTTCTTAGTTTCTTTGCATTGATTTAATACATGATCTTTTAGCTCACCAAAGTTTCTCATTATCCATCTTCTGAAGTCCAATTCCGTCATTTCGTCACAGTCATTCTGCGTCCAGCTTTGTTCCCTTGCTGGTGAAGAGTTTTGGTCCTTTCTAGGAGGCGAGGTGTTCTGGTTTTTGGTGTTTTCCTCCTTTTTGCGCTGGTTTCTTCCCATCTTTGCGGATTTGTCCACTGGTCATCTGCGTAGTTGCTGACTTTTCGATTGGGTCTCTGAGTGGACACCCTGAATGTTGATGATGAAGTATTTTTGTTGCTTGGTTTTTTTTCTACCGGTCTAGCCCCTTCGCTTTACGAGTGCTGAGGTCCGCTCCAGACCCTGCTTGTCTGGGGTGCACCTCTAGCAGCTGTGGCACAGCGAGGGTGCTACCAGTTTCTTTTTCTGCTATCTTTGTCCCAGGATGGTGCCTGCCTAATGTCAGTCTTTTGGATATAGAGGGGTCAGGGAGCTGCTTGAGGAGACAGTTTGTACTTTATAGGGTTTTAATTGCTGAGCTGTGAGCTGTGTTGTTCATTCAGGGCTGTTAGGCTGCTATGTTTGATTCTGCTGCAACAGAGCTCATTAAAAAAACCCTTTTTTTTTTTTCAAATGCTCTGTGTTGAGGGGTTTGGGCTTTATTTTTGGATGTCCGTTGAGGTTCTGCCCAGCTAGGATGCAGATTAGCCACTGTTTGCCTGCTGAGGCTCCGCCCTGCTGTTGTGAGGCTTGCCCTGGCTCTGCTGTTCTGCTGTTCTCTGCCACGCCCTGCGGCGGAGTCTCTCTGTTGTAGCGGGTTGCCTCGGTGATGGCAGACTGTGTCAGCAGTGGGCGTGTATCTCAGTAGGGACGGGTTGCCTCGGCAACGGCTGGCTGCGTCAGCAGTGGGCGTGTATCTCAGTAGGGACGGGTTGCCTCGGCAATGGCTGGCTGCGTCAGCAATGGGCGTGTATCTCAGTTGGGGTGGGTTACCTCGGTAATGGTGGCCGCCCCTCCCCCTCAGAGCGTCTCAGGCCATCTGCACAGGGCTTGTTTGAAATCGCGGTTTTGTTCGTCCCACTGGGCCAATCCTAACGCTCTGTTCCTGCAATCCCCTGGGCTGGCCCACTCTTCAAGTCTAGCTCAGTCTCAAGTCCAGCCCTCTCACGTCTCCAGTTGCCGGTTCAACGGGGCACCCGGACAAGTGCGCCCTGTGGGGATCGCTGGGTAGGGCCGACCGCCACCACCCCGGTTGCCGGCTTCGCCAGGCGGAATATCTGCCTGGCGTCCCGCGTCTCCTCTTCACTTGGGAATTTCCCCATTCCGTGAGCAACAAAGATCAGTCTGGAAATGCAGCTCAGACTCAC
This sequence comes from Callithrix jacchus, assembly GCF_049354715.1. Taxonomy (NCBI): domain Eukaryota; kingdom Metazoa; phylum Chordata; class Mammalia; order Primates; family Cebidae; genus Callithrix; species Callithrix jacchus. The sequence goes on from NC_133514.1 coordinate 124,547,245, forward strand.
CTCTCCGCAGACACAACGAGAACTCCAATCCTGGGTTGTTCTCACAGCGCCATCTTGAGTCCAAAATAAAAGGGCATTGTATATTTTTTATGACAGATTATATTCAGAGCAATTTTGTTTTTAACATTGGGGTGCCTAGATAATATTTAGATTTTTTTGATTCGGGTGAAATTAGAATTTCTGTATTTTACATGAGAGAGAATACTGAGTTGGTGTACATACTTTAAAACAGAGAAGAATAAGGCATTGTATATTTTTTCTAACAGACTATATTCAGAGCCATATTCTTTTAACTTTAGGGCGCCTAGATATTATTTAGATTTTTTTCGATTCACGTAAATTTCGAATTTCTGTATTTTATGTGAGAGAGCATATTGATGTGGTATATATACTACAAAAGAGAGTAGAAAAGGCCATTTTATATTTTTTCTGTCAGATTATATTCAGAGCAATATTGCTTTTAACATTGGGGTGCCTAGATAATATTTAGATTATTTTTGATTCACGTAAAATTAGAATTTTGGTATTTTACATGAGAGAGCATACTGAGTTGGTGTATATACATTAAAACAGAGTGGAAAAGGGCATTGTATATTTTTTATGACAGATTATATTCTGAGAAATTTTGCTTTTTACATTGGGGTGCCTAGATAATATTTAGATTTTTTTCGATTCGCTTATATATAGAATTTATGTATTTTATATTAGATAGCATATGGAGTTGGTGTATATAATCCAAAAAAAGTAGAATAGGGTATTGTATATTATTTCTGACAGATTATATTCAGAGCAATTTTGTTTTTAACATTGGGGTGCCTAGAGAATATTTAGATTTTTTCGATTCGGGTAAAATTAGAATTTCTGTATTTTACATGAGTGAGCATATGGAGTTGGTGTATATACTCTAAATAAGAGTAGAAAAGGGCAGTGTATATTTTTTCTGACAGATTATATTCAGAGCAATTTCGTTTTTAACGTTGGGGTACCTAGATAATATTTATATTTTTTCGATTCGGTTAAAATTAGAATTTCGGTATTTTACATGAGGGAGCATACTGAGTTGGTGTATATACCACAAAACAGAGTAATATAAGGCATTGTATATTTTTTCTAACAGTCTATATTAACAGCCGTTTTCCATTAACTTTGTGGTGCCTAGATATTATTTAGATTTTTTTCGATTCACGAATAATAATTTCCGTATTTTACATGGAAGAGCATATTCAGTTGGTGTATATACTCCAAAAGAGAGTAGAAAAGGCATTGTATATTTTTTCTGACGGATTTTATTCAGAGCAACTTTCCTTTTAACATTGGGTTGCCTAGATAATATTTAGATTTTTCTCGATTCACGTAAAATTAAAATTTTGTTATTATACATAAGTGTATATTGACTTTGTGTATATACTACAAAACAGACTAGAAAAGGGCATTGCATATTTGTTCTGACAGATTATATTCAGAGGAATTTTGTTTTTAACATAGGGGTGCCTAGATAATATTTAGATTTTTTTCGAGTCTCTTAAATATATAATTTCTGTATTTTACTTGAGAGAGCATATGGAGTTGGTGTATAGTCCAAAACAAAGAAGAATCGGGCATTGTATATTTTTTCTGACAGATTATATTCATAGCAATTTTGTTTTCAACATTAGGGTGCCTAGATAATATTTAGATTTTTTCAATTCTGGTAAAATTAGAATTTCTGTATTTTACATGAGACAGCATACTTAGTTGGTGTATATACTTCAAAACATAGTAGAATACGGCATTGTATATTTCTTCTAACAGACTATATTCAGAGCCATTTTCTTTTAACTTTGGGTCGCCTGGTTATTATTTAGATTTTTTTCGATTCACGTAAAATTAGAATTTCGGTATTTTACATGAAAGAGCAGAGTGAGTTTGTGTATATACTCCAAAACAGAGTAGTAAAAAGCATTGTATATTTTTTCTGACAGATCATATTCAGAGCAATTTTGCTTTTAACATTGGGTGCCTAGATAATATTTAGATTTTTTAGATTCGGGTAAAATTAGAATTTCTGTATTTTACATGAGAGAGCATACTGAGTTGTTGTATATACTCTAAAACAGAGTAGAATAAGGCATTGTATATTTTCTCTAACACACTATATTCAGAGCCATTTTCTTTTAAGTTTAGGGCGCCTAGATATTATTTAGATTGTTTTTTGATTCGCTTAAAATCTGAATTTCGGTATTTGACATGAGAGAGCATATTAACTTGGTGTATATACTACAAAACAGAGTCTAAAAAGGCATTGTATATTTTTTCTGACAGATTATATTCAGAGCAATTTTGCTTTTAACATTGGTGTGCCTAGATAATTTTTAGATTTTTTTCCATTCCCTTAAATACAGAATTTTTGTATTTTACATGAGAGAGCATATGGAGTTGGTGTATATACTCCAAAAAAGAGTAGAATAGGGCAATGTATATTTATTCTGACAGATTATATTCACAGCAATTTTACTTTTAACATTGGGGTGCCTAGATAATATTTAGATTTCTTTCGATTCGCTTAAATATAGAATTTCTGTATTTTACATGAGAGAGCATATGGAGTTGGTGTATATACTCCATAACAGAGTAGAATAGGGCATTCTATATTTTTTATCACAGATTATATTCAACGTAATTTTGTTTCTCACATAGGGGTGCCTAGATTATATTTAGATTTTTTCAATTCGGGTAATATTATAATTTCTGTATTTTACATGAGAGAGCATATTGAGTTGATGTATATACTACAAAACAGAATAGAAAATGGCATTGTGTATTTTTTCTGACAGATTATATTCAGAGCAATTTTGTTTTTAACACTGGCGTGCCAAGATTATATTTCAATTATTTTCGATTCGCTTAAATATAGAATTTCTGTATTTTACATGATAGAGCATATGCAGTTTGTGTATATACTTTAAAACAAAGTAGAATAGTGCATTGTATATTTTTTCTGACTGATTATATTCAGAGCAATTTTTTTTTTAACATTCGGTTGCCTAAATATTTAGATTTTTTCGATTCAGGCAAAATTAGAATTTGTGTATTTTACATGAGAGAGCATACTGAGTTGGTGTATATACTCCAAAACAGAGTAGAATAAGGCATTGTATATTTTTTCTAACAGACTATATTAAGAGCCACTTTCTTTTAACTTCGAGGCGCCTAGATATTATTTAGATTCTTTTCGATACTTGTAAAATTAGAATTTCTGTATTTTACATCAGAGAGCCTATGGAGTTGGTGTATATACTCCAAAACAGAGTAGAAAAGGACACGGTATATTTTGTCTGACAGATTATATTCAGAGCAATTTTTGTTTTCACATTGGGGTGCCTAGATAATATTTAGATTTTTTTCGATTCACGTAAAATTTGAATTTCGTTAAATTTTACATGAGAGAGCGTACTGAGTTGGTGTACATACTCAAAAACAGAGTAGAATAGGGCATTGTATATTTTTCCTGACAAATTATCTTCAGAAAAATTTTGATTTTTACATTGGGGTGCCTAGATTATATTTAGATTTTTTCGATACGGGTAAAATTAGAATTTCTGTATTTTACATCAGAGAGCATATTGAGTTAGTGTATTTACTAAAAAACAAAGTAGAAAAGAGCATTCTATATTTTCTCTGACATACTATATTCAGAAAAATTTTGCTTTTAACATTGGGGTGCCTAAATAATATTTAGATTTTTTCGATTCCCTTAAATATAGAATTTCTGTATTTTACATGAGAGAGCATATCGAGTTGGTGTATATACTCCAAAACAAAGTAGAATAGGGCATTGTATATTTTTTCAGACAGATAATTTTCAGAGCAATTTTGTTTTTAACATTGGGATGCCTAGACAATATTTATATTTATTTGATTCTGGTATAATTCGAATTTCTGTATTTTACATGAGAGAGCATATGGAGTTGGTGTATATACTCCAAAACAGAGTAGAATAAGGCATTGTATGTTTTTCTAACAGACTATATTCAGATCCATTTTCTTTTAACTTTCGGTCGCCTAGATACTATTTAGATTTTTTTCGATTCACGTAAATTTAGAATTTCGGTATTTTACATGAGAGAGCATATTGAGTTGGTGTATATACTGCAAAACAGAGTAGTAAAGGGCATTGTATATTTTTTCTGAAAGATTATATTCAGAGAAATTTTGCTTTTAACATTGGGCTGCCTAGATAATATTTAGATTTTTGTTCGATTCACGTAAAGTTAGAATTCCGGTATTTTTCTTCAGAGAGCATATTGAGGTGGTCTATATTCTCCAAAACAGAGTAGAATAAGAAATTGTTTATTTTTTATAACAGACTATTTTCAGAGACATTTTCTTTTAACTTTGGGTCGCCTAGATATTATTTACATTTTTTTCGATTCGCGTAACATTTGAATTTCGGTAATTTACATGAGAGAGCGTATTGAGTTGGTGTATATAATCCAAAACAGAGTAGAAAAGGGCATTGTATATTTTCTCTGAGAGATTATATTCAGAGCAATTTTGTTTTTAACATTGGGGTGCCTAGATAATATTGAGATTTTTTTCGATTCGCTCAAATATAGAATTTCTGTATTTTACATGAGAGAGCATATGGAGATGGTGTATATACTCAAAAACAGAGTAGAATAAAGCATTGTATATTCTTTCTTACAGATTATATTCAGAGCAATTTTGACTTAACTTTGGGGTGCCTAGATAATTTTTAGATATTTTCGATTCGTGTAAAATTAGAATTTCTATATTTTACATGAGAGAGTATACTGAGTTGATGTATATACTCCAAAACAGAGTAGAAAAAGGCATTGTATATTTTTTCTAACAGACTACATTTAGAGCCATTTTCTTTTAACTTTGGGGCGCCTAGATATTATTTAGATTGTTTTCGATTCACATTAAATTAGAATTTCGGTATTTTACATGAGAGAGCATATTGAGTTGGTGTATATACTCCACAACAGGACAGAATAGGGCATTTTATATTTTTTCTGACAGATTATATTCAATACAATTTTGTTTTTAACATTGGGTTGCCTAGATAATATTTAGACTTTTTTCGATTCGCTTAAATAGAGAATTTCTGTATTTGACGTAAGAGAGCATATTGAGTTGGTGTATATACTCCAAAACAGAGTAGAATAAGGCATTTTATATTTTTTCTGACAGATTATATTCAGAGAAATATTGTTTTTAACATTTGAATGTCAAGATAATATTTAGGTTTTTTCGGTTTGGGTAAAATTAGAATTTCGATATTTTCCATGACAGAGCATATCGAGTTGGTGTATACACTCCAAAATAGAGTAGAATAAGGCATTGTATATTTTTTCTAACAGACTATATTCAGGGCCATTTTCTTTTAACTTTGGGGCGCCTAGATATTATTTAGATTTTTTATGATTCACGTATAATTAGAATTTCGGTATTTTACATGAGAGACAAGGTTGAGTTGGTGTATATACTCCAAAACAGAGTAGAAAAGAACATTGTATATTTTTTCTCATAGATTATATTCAGAGCAATTTTGCTTTAATATTCGGGTGCCTAGATAATATTTAGATTTTTTTCGATTCACGTATAATTAGAATTTTGGTATTTTACATGAGAGAGCATACTGAGTTGGTGTATATACTCCCAAACAGAGGAGAATAAGGCATTGTATATTATTTCTAAGAGACTATATTGAGAGCCATTTTCTTTTAACTTCGGTGCGCCTAGATATTATTTACATTTTTTTCGATACACGTAAAATTAGAATTTTGGTATTTTACATGAGAGAGCATATTGAGTTGGTGTATGTACTCCAAAAAAGAGTAGAAAAGGGCGTTGTATATTTTCTCTAACAGATTATATTCAGAGCAATTTTTCTTTTAACTTTCGGGTGCCTAGATAACATTTAGATTTTTTTTGATTCACGTAAAATTAGAATTTCTGTATTTTACATGAGAGAGCATACTGAGTTGGTGTATATACTCCAAATCAGAGTCGAATTAGGCATTGTATATTTTTTCTAACAGACTATATTTGGAGCCATTTTCCTTTAACTTTGGGGCGCCTAGACATTATTTATATTTTTTTCGATTCGGGTAAAATTAAAAATTCGGTATTTTACATGACAGAGCATATTGAGTTGGTGTATATACTCCAAAACAAAGTGGAATAAAGCATTGTATATTGTTTCTGACAGATTATATTCAGATAAATTTTGCTGTTAACATTGGGTTTCCTAGATTATATGTAGAATTTTTTCGGATCCCTTAAATATTGAATTTCTGTATTTTACATGAGAGGGACTATGGAGTTGGTGTATATACTCCAAAAAAAAGGAGAATAGGGCATTGTATACTTTTTCTGAGATATTATATTGAGAGCAATTTTGTTTTTAACATTTGGGTGCCTAGATAATATTTAGATTTTTTCGATTTTGTTAAAATTAGAATTTCGGTATTTCACATGACAAAGCATACTGAGTTTGTTTATATACTTTAAGAAAGAGTAGAATAAGGCATTGTATATTTTTTCTAACACACTATATTCAGAGCCATTTTCTTTTAACTTTGGGGTGCCTAGATATTATTTAGATTTTTATCGATTCACGTAAAATTAGAATTTTGGTATTTTACATGACAGAGCATATTGAGTTGGTGTATATATTCCAATACAAAGTAGAAAAGGGCATTGTATATTTTATCTGACAGATTATATTCAGAGAAATTTTTCTTTTAACATTGGGGAGCCTAGATAATCTTTAGATTTTTTTTGACCGGTTAAATATAGAATTTGTGTATTTTACATGACAGAGCATATAGAGTTGGTGTATATACTCCAAAAAAGAGTAGAATAAAGCATTGTATATTTTTTCTGACAGTTTATATTAAGAGCAACTTTGCTTTTAACATTGGGGTGCCTAGATAACATTTAGATTTTTTGCGATTCGCTTAAATATAGAATTTCTCTATTTTATAAGAGAGAGCATATTGAGTTCGTGTTTATACTGCAAAACAGAGTAGAAGTGGGCATTGTATATTTTTTATGACAGATTATATTCAGAGCAATTTTGTTTTTAACACTGGGGTGCCTAGATAATATTGAGAGTTTTTTGATTCGGGTAAAATTAGAATTTCTGTAGTTTATGGGAGAGAGCATACTGAGTTGGTGTATATACTCCAAAACAGAGTAGAATGAGGCATTGTGTATTTTTTTAAGAGACTATTCTCAGAGCCATTTTCTTTTACCTTTGGGGCGCCTAGATATTATTTAGATTATTTTCGATTCATGTAAAATTTGAATTTCAGTATTTTACATGAGAGAGCATACTGAGTTGTGGTATATACTTTAAAACCGTGTAGAAAAGGGCATTGTATATTTTTTCTAGGAGATTATATGCAGAGGAATACTGTTTTTGACATTCGGGTGCCTAGATGATATTTAGGTTTTATCGATTCCGGTAATATTATAATTTCGGTATTTTACATGAGAGAGCATACTGAGTTGGTGTATATACTGTAAAACAGAGAAGAATAAGGCATTGTGTATTTTTTCTAACACACTGTATTCAGAGCAATTTTGCTCTTAACATTGTGGTGCCAAGATAATATTTAGATATTCTTCGATTCCCTTAAATATAGAATTTCTGTATTTTACATGAGAGAGCATATTGAGGTGGTGTATATACTCCAAAACAAAGTAGAATAGGGCATTGTATATTTTTTCTGACAGATTATATTTAGAGCAATTTTGTTTTTAACATTGGGGTGCCTGGATAATATTTAGATTTTTTTCTATTCTCTTAAATATACAATTTCTGTGTTTTACATGAGAGAGCATATGGAGTTGGTGTATATAATCCAAAACAGCGTAGAATAGGGCATTGTATATTTTCTCTGACAGATTGTTTTCAGAGCAATTTTGTTTTTAACATTGGGGTGCCTAGATAATATTCATATTTTTTCGATTCTGGTAAAATTAGAATTTCATTATTTTATATGAAAGAGCACTCTAAGTTGTTGTATATACTCCAAAACAAAGTAGAAAAAGGCATTGTATATTTTTTCTAACAGACTATATTCCGAGCCATTTTCTTTTAACTTTGTGGTGCCTAGATATTATTTAGATTTTTTTCGATTCACGAATAATAAGGATTTCCGTATTTTACATGAAAGAGCATATTTAGTTGGTGTATATACTCCAAAAGAGAGTAGAAAAGGCATTGTTTATTTTTTCTGACAGATTTTATTCAGAGCAATTTTGCTTTTAACATTGGGGTGCCTAGATAATATTTAGATTTTTTTCGATTCACGTAAATTTAGAGTTTTGTTATTTTACATGAGAGAGTATATTGACTTGGTGTATATACTACAAAACAGAGTAGAAAAGGGCATTGTATATTTTTTCTGATAGATTATATTCAGAGCAATTTTGTTTTTAACATAGGGGTGCCTAGATAATATTTAGATTTTTTTCGAGTCTCTTAAATATAGAATTTCTGTATTTTACATGAGAGAGCATACTGAGTTGGTGTATATACTCCTAAACAGAGTAGAATAAGGCATTGTATATTTTTTCTGACAGATTATATTCAGAGCAATTTTGTTTTTAACATTGGAGTGCCTAGATAATATTTTGATTTTTTTCGATTCATGTAAATTTAGAATTTCTGTATTTTACATGAGAGAGCATACTGAGTTTGTTTATATACTCCAATACAGAGTAGAATAAGGCAATGTATATTTATTCTAACAGACTATATTCAGAGCCATTTTTCTTTAACTTTGGGGCGCCTAAATATTATTTAGTTTTTTTTCGATTTGCGTAAAATTAGAATTTCGGTATTTTACATAAGAGAGCATTTTGGGTTGGTGTATATACTCCAAAACCGAGTAGAAAAGGGCATTATATATTTTTTCTGACAGACTATATTCAGAGCAAATTTTCTTTTAACATTGGGGTGCCTAGATAATATTTAGATTTTTTTTATTCACGTAAAATTAGAATTGCTTTATTTTACATGAGAGAGCATAATAAGTTGATGTATCTACTACAAACCAGAGTAGAAAAGGGCATTGTATATTTTTTATGACACATTATATTGAGAGCAACTGTATTGTTAACGTTTGGGTGCCTAGATAATATTTAGATTTTTTTCGATTCACGTAAATTAGAATTTCGGTATTTTACATGCTAGATAATATTGAGTTGGTGTATATACTCCAAAACAGAGTAGAATAAGAAATTGTATATTATTTACACCAGACTATTTTCAGAGACATTTTCTTTTAACTTTGGGGAACCTAGATATTATTTAGATTTTTTTCGATTCGCGTAACATTAGAATTTCGTTATTTTACATGAGAGAGCGTATTGAGTTGGTGTATATAATCCAAAACAGAGTAGAAAAGGGCATTGTATATTTTCTCTGACAGATTATATTCACAGCAATTTTGCTTTTAACATTCGGGTGCCCAGATAATATTGAAATTTTTTTCTATTCCCTCCAATATAGAATTTATGTATTTTACATGAGAGAGCAAATGGAGTTGGTGTATATACTCCAAAACAGACTAGAATAAGGCATTGTATATTTTTTCTAACAGACTATATTTAGAGCCAGTTTCTTTTAACTTTGGGGCACCTAGATATTATTTAGATTTTTTTCGATTCACGTAAAATTAGAATTTCGGTATTTTACATGAGAGAGCATATTGAGTTGGTGTATATACTCCACAACAAGGTAGAATAGGGCATTGTATATTTTTTCTGACAGATTATATTCAGAGCAATTTTGTTTTAAACATTGGGTTGCCTAGATAATATTTAGATTTTTTTCGATTCGCTTAAATATAGAATTTCTGGATTTTACATAAGAGAGCATATGGAGTTGGTGTATATACACCAAAACAGAGTTGAATAAGGCATTTTATATTTTTTCTGACAGATTATATTCAGAGAAATTTTGTTTTTAACATTGGGGTGTCAAGATAATATTTAGATTTTTTCGATTCGCTTAAAATTTGAATTTCGGTATTTTATCAGAGAGAGCGTACTGAGTTGGTGTATATACTACAAAAAAGAGTAGAATAAGGCATTGTATTTTTTTTCTAACAGACTATATTCAGAGCCATTTCGTTTTAACTTTGGGGTGCCTACATATTATTTAGATTTATTTCGATTCGCATAAAATTAGTATTTCGGTACTTTACATGAGAGAATACATGAGAGAGCATATTGAGTTGGTGTATATACTACAAAACAGAGTAGAAAGAAGCAACGTATATTTTTTCTGACAGATTATATTCAGATCAATTTTGCTTTTAACATTGGGGTGCCTAGATAATACTTAGATTTATTTCGATTCACGTAAATTTAGAATTTCCGTATTTTACATGAGGGAGGATACTGAGTTGGTGTATATACTCCAAAAAAAAGTAGAATAGGGCATTGTATATTTTTTCTGACAGATTATAATCAGAGCAGTTCTGTTTTTAACATTTGGGTGCCTAGATAATATTTAGATTTTTTTGATTCTGGTGAAACTAGAATTTCTGTATTTTACATGAGAGAGCATTCTGAGTTGGTGTATATAGTCCAAAACAGAGTAGAATAAGGCATTGTATATTTTTTCTAACAGACTATATTCAGAGCAATTTTCTTTTAACTTTGGGGTGCCCAGATGTTATTACATTTTTTTCGATTTGCATAAATTTAGAATTTCTGTATTTTACATGAGGGAGCATACTGAGTTGGTTTATATACTGTAAAACAGAGTAGAATAAGGTATTGTATATTTTTTCTAACAGACCATATTCAGAGCCATTTTCTTTTAACTTTGGGGCGCGTCTATATTGTTTAGGTTTTTTTCGATTCGCGTAAAATTAGAATTTCATTATTTTATATGACAGAGTATATTGAGTTGGTGTATATACAACAAAACAGAGTAGAAAAGGGCATTGGATATTTATTCTGACAGATTGTATTCAGAGCAATTTTGATTTCAACATTGGGGTGCCTGGATAATATTTAGATTTTTTTGATTCAGGTAAAATTAGAATTTTGGTATTTTACATGAGAGAGCATACTGAGTTGGTGTATATACTCCAAAACCGAGTAGAATAAGGCATTGTATATTTTTACTAACATACTATATTCAGAGACATTTTCTTTTACCTTTAAGGCGCCTAGATATTATTTAGAATTTTTGATTCGCAGAAAATTATAATTACAGTATTTTACGTGAGAGAGCATATTGAGTTGGTGTATATACTCCAAAACAGAGAAGAAAAGGGCATTGTTTATTGTTTCTGACAAATTATATTCAGAGCAATTTTGCATTTAACATTGTGGCGCCTGGATAATATTTAGAATTTTTTTGATTCATGTAAAATTAGAATTTCGGTATTTTACATTAGAGAGCATACTGAGTTGGTGTATATACTTTAAAAGAGAATAGAATAGGGGATTGTATATTTTCTCTAATAGACTATATTCAGAGCCATTTTTTTTTAACTTTGGGGCACCTAGATATTATTTATATTTTTTTTGATTCGCTAAAATATAGAATTTTGGTATTTTACATGAGAGAGCATATTGAGTTGGTTTATATACTCCAAAACAGAGTAGAAAAGGGCATTTTATATTTTTTCTGACATATTATATTCAGAGCAATTTTGCTTTTAACATTCGGGTGCCTAGATAATATATTGATTTTTTTCAATTCACGTAAAATTAGAATTTCGGTATTTTACATGAGAGAGCATATTGAGTTGGTGTATATACTCCAAAACAGAGTAGAATAAGGCATATTATATTTATTCTAACAGACTATATTCAGAGCCATTTTCTTTTAACTTTGGGTCGCTTAGATATTATTTAGATTTTTTTTGATTTGTGTAAAATAAGAATTTTGGTATATTACATGAAAGAGCATACTGAGTTGGTGTATATACTCCAAAACAGAGTAGAATAAAGCATTGTATATTTTTTCTGACAGATTATATTCAGAGAAATTTTGTTTTAAATATTGATTTGCCTAGGTAATATTTAGATTTTAACTATTCCAGTAAAATTAGAATTTCTATATTTTACATGAGAGAGTACACGAAGTTGGTGTATATACTCCAAAACAGTGTAGAATAAATCATTGTATATTTTTTCTAACAGACTGTATTTAGAGTCATTTTCTTTTAACTTTGGGGTGCCTAGAAATTATTTAGATTTTATTTGATTCACGTATAATTAGAATTTCCATATTTTACAGGAGAGAGCATATTAAGTTGGTGTATATACTCGAAAACAGTAGAATAGGGCATTGTATATTTTTTCTGACAGATTATATTCAGAGAAATTTTGTTTTTAACGTTGAGGTGCCTAGATAATATTTAGATTTTTTCGATTTGGGTAAAATTTGAATTTGTATATTTTACATGAGAGAGCATCCTGAGTTGCTGTATATACTCCAAAACAGAGTAGAGTAAGGCATTGTATATTTTTTCTAACAGACTATATTCGGAGCCATTTTCTTTTAACTTTGGGTCGCCTAGTTATTATTTAGATCTTTGTTGATTCGCCTAAAATTAGACTTTCGATATTTTACATGAGACAGCATATTGAGTTGGTGTATATACTGCAAAACAGAGTAGAAAAGGGCATTGTATATTTTTTTTGACAGATTTCATTTAGAGCAATTTTGCTTTTAACATTGGGGTGCCTAGATAATATTTAGATATTTTTCGATTCGCTTAAATATAGAATTTCAGTATTTTAGATGAGAGAGCATATGGAGTCGGTGAATATATTCGAAAACAGAGTAGAATAGGGCATTGTATATTTTTTCTGACAGATTATATTCAGAGCAGTTTTGTTTTTAACATTGGGTTGACTAAATAATATTTAGATTTTTTCGATTCGGGTAAAATTAGAATTTCTCTATTTTACATAGGAGAGCATACTGAGTTGGTGTATATACTCCAAAACAGAGTAGAATAAGGCAGTGTATATTTTCTCTAACAGACTATATTAAGAGCCATTTTCTTTTAACTTTGTGGCGCCTAGATATTATTTAGATTTTTTTAGATTCACGTAAAATTAGAATTTCTGTATTTTACATGAGAGGGCATACTGAGTTGGTGTACCTACTCCAAAACAGAGTACAATAGGGCATTGTTTATTTTTTCTGACACATTATATTCAGAGGAATTTTGATTTTAACATTCGGGTGCCTAAATGATATATAGATTTTTTTCGTTTTGCTTAAATATGGAATTTCTGTATTTAACATGATAGAGCATATGGAGTTGGTGTATATACTACAAAACAGAGTAGAAAAAGGCATTGTACATTTTTTCTGACAGATTTTTATCAGAGCAGTTTTGTTTTTGACATTGTGGTGCCTAGATAATATTTAGAAACTTATCGATTGACTTAAAATTATAATTTCGGTATTTTACATGAGAGAGCATACTGAGTTGTTGTATATACTCCAAAACAGAGTAGAATAGGGCATTGTATATTTTGTCTGACAGATTATATTCAGAGCAATTTTGTTTTTAACATTAGGGTGCCTAGATAATATTTAGATTTTTTTCGATTTGCTTAAATATAGAATTTCTATATTTTACATGACAGAGCATACTGAGTTGGGGTATAGACTCTAAAACAGAGTAGAATATAAAATTTTATAATTATTGTGACAGATTATATTCAGAGCAATTTTGTTTTTAACATTGGGTTGCTTAGATAATATTTAGATTTTTTTCGATTCACGTAAAATAGAATTTCTGTATTTTACATGAGAGAGCATACTGAGTTAGTGTATATACTTCAAAACAGAGTAGAATAAGGCATTGTATATTTTTTCTAACAGACTATATTCAGAGCCATTTTATTTTAACTTTGAGGCGCCTATATATTATTTAGATATTTTTTGACTCACCTAAAATTAGAATTTTGGTATTTTACATGAGAGAGCATATTGAGTTAGAGTATATACACCAAAACACAGTAGAAAAGGGCATTGTATATTTCTTCTGACAGATTATATTCAGAGCTATTTTGCTTTTTACATTGGGGTGCCTAGATAATATTTAGATTTTTTTCGATTCGGGTAGAATTAGAATTTCTATATTTTACATGACAGAGCATATTGAGTTGGTGTTTATACTACAAAACAGAATAGAAGAGGGCATTGTATATTTTTTCCGACAGATTATATTCAGAGCAATTTTTCTTTTAACATTGGGGTGCCTAGATAATATTTAGATTTTTTCGGTTCGGGTAAATTTAGAATTTCTGTATTTTACATGAGAGAGCATATTGAGTTGGTGTATATACTACAAAACAAAGTAGAAAAGGGCATTGTATATTTTTTCTGACAGACGATATTCTGAGCAATTTTGCTTTTAACATTGGGGTGCCTAGATAATATTTAGATTTTTTTCGATTCGCTTAAATATAGAATTTCTGTGTTTTACATGAGAGAGCATATGCAGTTGGTGTATGAGCTTTAAAACAGATTACAGTATAGCATTGTATATTTTTTGTGACAGATTATATTCAGAGCAATTTTGTTTATAACATTGGGGTGCCTAGATAATATTTAGATTTTTTTCGATTCGCTTAAATATAAAATTTCTGTATTTTACATGAGAGAGCATATGGAGTTGGTGTATATACTCCAAAAAAGAGTAGAATAAGGTATTGTGTATTTTTTCTAACAGACTATATTCAGAGCCAATTTCTTTTTACTTTGGGGCGCCTAGATATTATTTAGATATTTTTCACTTCACCTAAAATTAGAATTTCTGTATTTTACATCAGAGAGCATATGGAGTTGGTGTTTATACTCCAAAACAAAGTAAAATAGTGCATTGTATATTTCTTCTGACGGATTATATTCAGAGCAATTTTTTTTTAACACTGGGGTGCCAAGATAATATTTAGATTTTTTTCGATTTGCTCAAATATAGAATTTCTGTATTTTACATGAGAGAGCACACTGAGTTGGTGTATATACTACAAAACAGAGAAGTAAAAAGCATGGTATATTTTGTCTGACAGATTACATAAAGAGCAATTTTGCTTTTCACATTGGGGTGCCTAGATAATATCTAGAATTTTGTCGATTCGCTTAAATATAGAATTTCTGTATTTTAATTGAGAGAGCATATGGAGTTGGTGTATATACTCCAAAAGAGAGAAGAATAAGGCATTGTGTATTTTTTTTTACGGACTATATTTAGAACCATTTTCTTTTAACTTTGGGGCGCCAAGATATTATTTAGATTTTTTTCGTTTTGCGTAAAATTAGAATTTCATTATTTTATATGAGAGAGCATATTGAGTTGGTGTATATACTACAAAACAGAGTAGAAAAGGGCATTGTATATTTTTTCTGACAGATTTCATTCAGAGTAATTTTGTTTTTAACATTGGGGTGCCTAGATAATATTTAGATTTTTTTCGATTCGCTTCAATATAGAATTTCTGTATTTTACATGAAAGAGCATATGGAGTTGTTGTATATACTCGAAAACAGTAGAATAGGGCATTGTATATTTTTTCTGACAGATTATATTCAGAGCAATTTTGTTTTTAACATTGAGGTGCCTAGATAATATTTAGATTTTTTCGATTCGGGTAAAATTTGAATTTCTATATTTTACATGAGAGAGCATCCTGAGTTGCTGTATATACTCCAAAACAGAGTAGAATAAGGCATTGTATATTTTTTCTAACAGACTATATTCGGAGCCATTTTCTTTTAACTTTGGGGCACCTAGTTATTATTTAGATCTTTTTTGATTCGCCTAAAATTAGACTTTCGATATTTTACATGAGACAGCATATTGAGTTGGTGTATATACTCCAAAACAGAGTAGAAAAGGGCATTGTATATTTTATTTGACAGATTTTATTCAGAGCAATTTTGCTTTTAACATTGGGGTGCCTAGATAATATTTAGATATTTTTCGATTCGCTTAAATATAGAATTTCTGTATTTTACATGAGAGAGCATATGGAGTTGGTGTATACACTCCAAAACAGAGTAGAATAGGGCATTGTACATTTTTTCTCACAGATTATATTCAGAGAAATTTTTTTTTAACATTGGGGTGGTTAGATAATATTTAAATTGTTTTCGATTCGCTTAATTATAAAATTTCTGTATTTTACATGATAGAGCATATGGAGTTGGTGTATATACTCCAAACAGAGTAGAATAGTACATTGTATATTTTTTTCTGACAGATTGTATTTAGAGCAATTTTATTTTTAACATTGGGTTGCCAAAGTAATATTTAGATTGTTTCGATTTGGGTAAAATTAGAAGGTTTGTATTTTACATGACAGAGCATACTGAGTTGGTGTATATACAACAAAACAGAGTACAAAAGGGCATTGTATATTTTTTCTGACAGATTATATTCAGAGAAATTTTGCTTGTAACATTGGGGTGCCAGGATAATATTTAGATTTTTTTCGATTTCCTTAAATATAGAATTTCTTTATTTTACATGGGAGAGCATATGGAGTTGGTGTATATACTCCAAAACAGAGCAGAAAAGGGCATTGTATATTTTTAATGACAGATTATATTCAGAGCAATTTTGTTTTTAACATTGGGGTGCCCAGACAATATTTATATTTTTTTGATTCGGGTAGAATTATAATTTTTGTATTTTACATGAGAGAGCATATGGCATTTGTGTATATACTCCAAAACGAACTAGAATAAGGCATTGTATATTTTTTCTAACAGACTATATTCAGAGCTATTTTTTTGGAACGTTGGGGCGCGTAGATATTATTTAGATATTTTTCGATTCACATAAAATTAGAATTTCGGTATTTTACATGAGAGAGCATATGGAGTTTCTGTATATACTCCAAAAAAATGGAGTTTCTGTATATACTCCAAAAAAGAGTAGAATAGGGCATTGTATATTTTCTCTGACAGATTATATTCAGAGCAATTTTGTTTTTAACATTGGCGTGCCTACCTAATATTTACATTTTTTGAATTCGGGTAAAATTAGAGTTTCTGTATTTTACATGAAAGAGCATATTGAGTTGGTTTATATTATACAAAACAGAGTAGAAAATGGCATTGTGTATTTTCTCTGACAGATTATATTCAGAGAAATTTGTTTTTAATATTGGGGTGCCTAGATAATATTTAGATATTTTTTGATTTGCTATAATATAGAATTTCTGTATTTTACATGAGAGAGCATATGCAGTTCGTGTATATACCCCAAAACAGAGTAGAATAAGCTATTGTATATTTTCTCTGACAGATTATATTCAGAGCAATTTTGTTTTTAACATGGGGTGCCTAGATTATATTTAGATTTTTTTCAATTTGCTTAAATATAGAAT
The DNA here is from genome assembly GCF_049354715.1 of Callithrix jacchus. NCBI lineage: Eukaryota > Metazoa > Chordata > Mammalia > Primates > Cebidae > Callithrix > Callithrix jacchus. The sequence goes on from NC_133514.1 coordinate 124,564,648, forward strand.
TTCTGTATTTTACATGAGAGAGCATATTGAGTTCGTGTATATACTCGAAAACAGAGTAGAATGGGGCATTGTATATTTTTTCTGACAGATTATATTCAGAGCAATTTTGTTTTTAACATTGTGTTGCCTACATAATATTTAGATATTTTCGAATCGGGTAAAATGATAATTTCTCTATTTTACATGAGAGAGCATCCTGAGATGGTGTATATACTCCAAAGCAGATTAGAATAAGGCATTGTATATTTTTTCTAACCGACTTTATTCGGAGCCATTTTCTTTGAACTTTGAGGTGCCTAGATATTATTTAGATTTTTTTCGATTCGCATCAAATTAGAATATCGGTATTTTACATGAGAGAGCATATGGAGTTGGTGTATATACTCCAAAACAGTAGAATCGGGCATTGTATATTTTTTCTGACAGATTATATTCACAGCAATTTTACTGTTAACATTGGGGTGCCTAGATAATATTTAGATTTTTTTCGATTCACGTAAAATTAGAATTTCTGTATTTTTCATGACAGAGCATACTGAGTTGGTGTATATACTCCAAAACAGAGTAGAATAGGGTATTGTTTATTTTTTCTGACAAATTACATTCAGAGCAATTTTGTTTTTAACATTGGGGTGGCAAGGCAATATTTAGATATTTTTGATTCGGGTAGAATTAGAATTTCGGTAATTTACAAAAGAGAGTATATTGATTCGGTGTATATACTACAAAACAGAGTAGAAAAGGGCATTATATGTTTTTTATGACAGATTATATTTAGGGCAATTTTGCTTATAACCTTGTGGTGCCTAGATAATATTCAGATTTTTTTCTGAAAGATTATATTCAGAGAAATTTTGTTTTTAACATTGGGGTGCCTAGATAATATTTAGATGTTTTTCAATTCGCTTAAATATGGAATTTCTGTATTTTACATGAGAGAGCATATTGAGTTGGTGTATATACTTCAAAACAGAGTAGAATAGGGCATTGTATATCTTTTCTGACAGATTATATTCAGAGCAATTTTGTTTTTAACATTGGCATGCCTTCATAATATTTAGATTTTTTCGATTCAAGTAAAATTAGAATTTCTGTATTTTACATGAAAGAGCATGTTGAGTTGGTGTATATAGTACAAAACAGAGTAGAAAATGCCATTGTGTATTTTCTCTGACAGATTATATTCAGAGCAATTTTGCTTTTAACATTCGGGTGCCTAGATAATATTTAGATATTTTTCGATTCACTTAAATATAGAATTTCTGTATTATACATGAAAGAGCATATTGTGTTGGTGTATAAAATAGAAAACAGAGTAGAATAGGGCATTGTATATTTTTTCTGACACATTATATTCAGAGCAATATTGTTTTTAACATTGAAGTGCCTAGATAATATATAGATTTTTTTCGATTCACGTAAAATTAGAATTGTGGTATTTTACATTAGAGAGCATACTGAGTTGGTGTATATACCAAAAAACAGAGTAGAACATGGCATTGTGTATTTTTTCTGACAGATTATATTCGGAGCATTTTTGCCTTTAACATTGGGGTGCCTAGATAATATTTAGATTTTTTTCGATTTGCTTAAATATAGAATTTCTGTATTTAAGATGAGAGAGCGTATGGAGTCGGTGTATATACTCCAAAACAGAGTAGAATAGGGCATTGTATATTTTCTCTGACAGATTATATTCAGAGCAATTTTCTTTTTAACATTGGGTTGACTAAATTATATTTAGATTATTCCCATTCGGGTAACATTAGAATTTCTGTATTTTACATGAGAGATCATACTGAGTTGGTGTATATACTCCAAAACAGAGTAGAATAAGGCATTGCATATTTTTTCTAACAAACTATATTCGAGCCATTTTCTTTTAACTTTGGGGCGCCTAGATAATATTTAGATATTTCTCGATTCGCGTAAAATTAGAATTTCGGTATTTTACATGAGAGAGCATATTGAGTTGGTGTATATACTAAAAAAAAAAGTAGAGAAATGCATTGTATATTATTTGTGACAGATTATATTCAGAGCAATTTTGTTTTAACATTGGGTTGACTAAATAATATTTAGATTTTTTCGATTCGGGTACAATTAGAATTTCTGTATTTTACATGACAGAGCATATTGTGTTGGTGTATATACTACAAAACAGAATCGAAAAGGGCATTGTATATTTTCTCTGACATATTATATTCAGAGCAATTTTTCTTTTAACATTGGGGTGCCTAGATAATATTTAGATATTTCTCGATTCGCGGAAAATTAGAATTTCTGTATTTTACATGAGAGATCATATTGAGTTGGTGTATATACTGCAAAACATAGTAGAAAAAGGCATTGTACATTTTTTCTGACAAATTTCTTTCAGAGCAGTTTTGTTTTTAACATTGCGTTGCCTAGATAATATTTAGAAACTTATCGATTCACTTAAAATTAGAATTTCGTTATTTTACATGAGAGAGCATACTGAGTTAATGTATATAGTCCAAAACAGGTAGAATAGGGTATTGTACTTTTTTTCTGACAGATTATATTCAGAGCAATTTTCTTTTTAACATTGGGGTGCCTAGATAATATTTAGATTTTTTTCGATTCGCTTAAATATAAAATTTCTGTATTTTATATGAGAGAGCATATTGAGTTGGTGTATATACTCCAAAACAAAGTAGAATAGGGCATTGTATAATTTTTCTGAGAGATTATATTCAGAGAAATTTTGTTTTTAACATAGGGGTGCCTAGATAATATTTAGATTTTTTTCGATTCACCTAAAATTAGAATTTCTGTATTTTACATGAGAGAGCATACTGAGTTGGCGTATAATCTCCAAAACAGAGTAGAATAAGGCATTGTATATTTTTTCTAACAGACTATATTCAGAGCCATTTTCTTTTAACATTGGAGCGCCTAGGTATTATTTAGATTTTTTTCGATTCACGTAAAATTAGAATTTCGGTATTTTACATGAGAGAGCGTATTCAGTTGGTGTATATACTACAAAACCTAGAAGAAAAGAGCATTGTATATTTTTTATGACAGATTATATTCAGAGCAATTTTGCTTTTAACATTGGGGTGCCTAGATAATATTTAGAGTTTTTCGAATTGCTTAAATATAGTATTTCTGTATTTTACATGAGAGAGCATACTGAGTTGGTGTATATACTCTAGAACAGAGTAGAATAGGGCATTTTATAATTATTGTGACAGATTATATTCAGAACAATTTTGTTTTTAACACTGGATTGCTTAGATAATATTTAGATTTTTTTCGATTCACGTAAAATTAGAATTTTTGTATTTTACATGAGAGAGCATACTGAGTTGGTGTATATACTCCAAAACAGAGTAGAATAAGGCATTGTATATTTTTTCTAACAGACTATATTCAGAGCCATTTTCTTTTATCTTTTGGTCGCCTAGATATTATTTAGATATTTTTTGATTCACCTAAGATTAGAATTTCGGTATTTTACATGAGAGAGCATATTGAGTTGCAGTATATACTCCAAAACAGAGTTCAAAAGGGCATTGTATATTTTCTCTGACATATTATATTCAGAGCTATTTTGCTTTTAACATTGGGGTTCCTTGATAATATTTAGAATTTTTTCGATTCGGGTAGAATTAGAATATCTGTATTTTACATGGCAGAGCATATTGAGTTGGTGTTTATACTACAAAACAGAATAGAAGAGAGCATTGTATATTTTTTGTGACAGATTATATTCATAGCAATTTTGCTTTTAACATTGGGGTGCCTAGATAATATTTAGATTTTTTCGGTTCGGGTAAATTTAGAATTTCTGTATTTTACCTCAGAGAGCATATTGAGTTGGTGTATATACTACAAAACAGAGTAGAAAAGGGCATTGTATATTTTTTCTGACCGATTATATTCTGAGCAATTTTGCTTTTAACATTGGGGTGCCTAGATAATATTTATATTTTTTTCGATTTGCTTAAACATTGAATTTCTGTATTTTACATGAGAGAGCAAATTGAGTTGCTCTATATACTCCAAAACCGAGTAGAATAGCGTGTTGTATAATTATTGTGACAGATTATATTCAGAGCAATTTCGTTTTTAACATTGGGTTTCCTAGATAATATGTAGATTTTTTTTTGATTCACGTAAAATTAGAATTTCTGTATTTTACCTGAGAGAGCAGACTGAGTTGGTGTATGTACTCAAAAAAGGGTAGAATAAGGAGATGAATTTTTTTCTTTAACAGACTATATTCAGAGCCATTTTCTTCTATCTTTGGGGCGTCTAGATTTTATTAAATTTTTTTCAATTCGCGTATAATTTGAATTTCTGTATTTTACTTGAGAGAGCACACTGAGTTGGTGTATATACTCCAAAACAGAGAAGAATAGGGCATTGTATATTTTTTCTTATAGATTATATTCAGAGAAATTTTTTTTTAACATTGAGATGCCTAGATAATATCTAGATTTTTTTCGATTTACGTAAAATGAGAATTTCTGTATATAACATGAGAGAGCATACAGAGTTGGTGAATGTACTCCAAAACAGAGTAGAATAGGGCATTGTATTTTTTTTCTGACAGATTATATTTAGAGCAATTTTGTTTTTTACATTGGCGTGCCTACATAATATTTAGATTTTTTAGATTCGGGTAAAATTAGAATTACTGTATTTTACATGAGAGAGCATCCTGAGATGGTGTATATACTCCAAAACAGAGTAGAATAAGGCATTGTATATTTCTTCTAACAGACTATATTCAGAGCCATTTTCTTCGAACTTTGGGGTGCCTAGATATTATTTAGATTTGTTCAATTCACGTAAAATTGGGATTTCGGAATTTTACATGAGAGAGCATATGGAGTTGCTGTATATACGCCAAAACAGAGTAGAATAGGGCACTGTATATTTTTTCTGACAGATTATATTTTGAGCAATTTTGTTTTTAACATTGAAGTGCCTACATAATATTTAGATATTTTTCGATTCACGTAAAATTAAAATTTCGGTATTTTACTTGAGAGAGCATACCGTGTTGGTGTATATACTCCAAAACAGAGTAGAATAGGGAATTGAATATTTTTTCTGCCAGATTATATTCAGAGAAATTTTGTTTGTAACATTGGGTTTCCTACATAATATTTTGATTTTTTGATTCGGGAAAAATTAGAATTTCGGTATTTTATATGAGAGAGCATACTGAGTTGGTGTATATACTCCAAAACAGAGTAGAATAGGGCATTGTATATTATTTTTGAAAGGTTATATTCAGAGCAATTATGTTTTTAACATTGACATGCCTACATAATATTTAGATTATTTCGATTCGGATAAAATTAAAATTTCTGTATTTTACATGTCAGAGCATATTGAGTTGGTGTATATACTACAAAACAGCGTAGAAAATGGCATTGTGTATTTTTTCTGACAGATTATATTCAGAGCAATTTTGCTTTTAACATTGGGGTGCCTAGATAATATTTAGATATTTTTCGATTCGCTTAAATATAGAATTTGTGTATTTTAGATGAGAGAGCATATGGAGTCGGTGTATATACTCGAAAACAGAGTAGAATAGGGCATTCTATATTTTTTCTGACAGATTACATTCAGAGCAATTTTGTTTTTAACATTGGGTTGACTAAATAATATTTAGATTTTTTCGATTCAGGTAAAATTAGAATTTCTGTATTTTACATAAGAAAGCATACTGAGTTGGTGTATATACTCCAAAACACAGTAGAATAAGTCAGTGTATATTTTCTCTAACAGACTATATTAAGAGCCATTTTCTTTTAACTTTGTGGCGCCTAAATATTATTTAGATTTTTTTCGATTCTCGTAAAATTAGAATTTCTGTATTTTACATGAGAGAGCATATGGACCTGGTGTATATACTCCAAAACAGAGTAGAATCGGACATTATATATTTTTTCTGACAGATTATATTCAGAGCAATTTTCCTTTTAACATTGGGGTGCCTAGATAATATTTAGATTTTTTTCGATTCACGTAAAATTAGAATTTCTGTATTTTACATGAGATAGCATACAGAGTTGGTGTAACTACTCCAAAACAGAGTAGAATAGGGCATTGTTTATTTTTTATGACACACTATATTCAGAGGAATTTTGATTTTAGCATTCGGGTGCCTAGATGATATATAGATTTTTTTCGATTTGATTAAATATGGAATTTCTGTATTTTACATGATAGAGCATATGGAGTTGGTGTATATAGTCCAAAACAGAGTTGAATAGGGCATTGTACATTTTTTCTGACAGATTATATTCAGAGCAATTTTGTTTTAAACACTGGCTTGCCGAGATAATATTTAAATTGTTTTCGATTCACTTAAATATAGAATTTCTGTATTTTATATGATAGAGCATATGGAGTTGGTGTATATACTCTAAAAAAGAGTAGAATAGTGCCTTGTGTATTTTTTCTGACTGATCATATTCAGAGCAATTTTGTTTTTAACATTGGAATGCCTAAATAATATTTAGATTTTTTCGATTCAGGTAAAACTAGGACTTCTGTATTTTATATGAGAGAGCATTCAGAGTTGGTGTATATACTCCAAAACAGAGTAGAATAAGGCATTGTATATTTTTTCTAACAGACTATATTAATAGCCATTTTCTTTTAACTTCGAGGTGCCTAGATATTATTTAGATTCTTTTCGATTCTTGTATAATTAGAATTTCTGTATTTTACATGAGAGAGCATATGCAGTTGGTGTATATACTCCAAAACAGAGTAGAAAAGGACACTGTATATTTTTTCTGACAGAATATATTCAGAGCAATTATGCTTTTAACATTGGGGTGCGTCAATAATATTTAGATATTTTTCGATTCACGTAAAATTTGAATTTCTGTATTTTACATGAGAAAGCATACTGAGTTGGTTTATATACTTTAAAACAGAGTAGAAAAAGGCATTGTATATTTTTTCTAACAGACTATATTCCGAGCCATTTTCTTTAACTTTGGGGTGCCTAGATATTATTTAGATTTTCTTCGATTTGCGTAAAATTAGAATTTCGGTGTTCTTTATGAGAGAGCATATTGACTTTGTGTATATACTACAAAACCGAGTAGAAATGGGCATTGTATATTTTTTCTGACAGATTATATTCAGAGCAATTTCGCTTTTAAAATTGGGGTGCCTAGATAATATTTAGATTTTTTTTGATTCGCTTAAATATAGAATTTCAATATTTTACATGAGAGAGCATATGGAGTTGGTGTATATACTTTAAAACACATTAGAATAGGGCATTGTATATTTTTTCTGACAGAGTATATTCAGAGAAATTTTGTTTTTAACATTGGGGTGCATAGATATTATTTATATATTTTTCGATTCGCGTAAAATTAGAATTTCTGTATTTTACATGAGATAGCATATCGAGTTGGTGTATATACTACAAAACAGAGTAGAAAAGGGCATTGTGTATTTCTTCTGACAGATTATATTCAGAGCAAGTTTGCTTTTAACATTGGGGTGCCTAGATAATATTTAGATTCTTTTGGATTCGCATAAATATAGAATTTCTGTATTTTACATGAGAAAGCATATGGAGTTGGTGTATATACTCCAAAATAGAGTAGAATAGGGCATTTTATATTTTTTCGGACAGACTATATTAAGAGCAATATTTTTTTTAACATTGGGGGGCCTAGATAATATTTATATTTATTCGATTCTGGTAGAATTAGAATTTCTGTATTTGACATGATAGAGCATATGGAGTTGGTGTATATACTCCAAAACAAAGTAGAATAAGGCATTGTATATTTTTTCTAACAGACTATATTCAGAACCATTTTTGTTGAACGTTGGGGCGCCTAGATATTATTTACATTATTTTCGATTCGCGTAAAATTAGAATTTCTGTGTTTTACATGAGAGAGCATACAGAGTTGCTGTATATACTCCAAAACAGAGTAGAATAGGGCATTGTATATTTTTTCTCACAGATTATATTCAGAGAAATTTTGTTTTTAACATTGAGGTGCCTAGATAATATTTAGATTTTTTCGATTTGGGTAAAATTAGAATTTCTATATTTTACATGAGAGAGCATCCTGAGTTGCTGTATATACTCCAAAACAGAGTAGAATAAGGCATTGTATATTCTTTCTAACAGACTATATTCAGAGCCATTTTCTTTTAACTTTGGGCGCCTAGATATTATATAGGTCTTTTTGATTCGCCTAAAATTAGACTTTCGGTATTTTACATGAGACAGCATATTGAGTTGGTGTATATACTCCAAAACAGAGTAGAAAAGGGCGTTGTATATTTTTTCTGACTAATTTTATTCAGAGCAATTTTGCTTTTAACATTGGGGTGCCTAGATAATATTTAGATTTTTTTCGATTCGCTTAAATACAGAATTTTTGTATTTTACATGAGAGTGCATATGAAGTTTGTGTATATACTTTAAAACAGAGTAGAAGAGGGCATTGTATATTTTTTCTGCCAGATTATATTCAGAGCAATTTTGTTTTTAACATTGGGGTGCCTTGATAATATTTAGATTATTTTCGATTCGGGTAAAATTAGAATTTTGGTATTTGACATGAGAGAGCATCCTGAGTTGGTGTATATACTCCAAGAAAGAGTGGAATAAGGCATTGTATATTTTTTCTAAAAGACTATATTCAGAGCCATTTTCTTTTAACGTCGGGGAGCCTAGATATAATTTAGATTTTTTTTTATTCACCTAAAATTAGAATTTCTGTATTTTACATGAGAGAGCATGTTGAGTTGGTGTATATATGCCAAAACAGAGTAGAAAAGAGCATTGTATATTTTTTCTGACAGATTATATTCAGAGCAATATTGCTTTTAACGTTGGGGTGCCTAGATAATATTTATATTTTTTCCATTCGGGTAGAATTAGAATTTCTGTAATTTATATGACAGAGCATATTGAGTTGGTGTTTATACTACAAAACAGAATAGAAGAGGGCATTGTATATTTCTTCTGACAGATTATATTCAGAGCAATTTTGTTTTTAACATTGGGTGTCCTAGATAATATTTAGATTTTTTTCGATTCACGTAAAATTAGAATTTCTGTATTTTACATGAGAGAGCATAGTGAGTTGGTGTATATACTCCAAAACAAAGTAGAATAAGGCACTGTATATTTTTTCTAACAGACTATATTCAGAGCCATTTTCTCTTAACTCTGGGGTGGCTAGATATTATTTAGATTTTTTTCGATTCACGTAAAATTCGAATTTCGGTATTTTACATGACAGAGCATATGGAGTTGGTGTATATACTCCAAAACAGAGTAGAATAGGGCATTGTATATTTTTTATGACAGGTTATATTCAGAGCAATTTTTTTTTAAACATTGGGGTGCCTAGATAATATTTAGATTTTTTCGATTTGGGTAGAATTATAATTTCTGTATTTTACATGAGAGAGCATATTGAGTTGGTGTATACACTACAAAACAAAGTAGAAAAGGGCATTGTATATTTTCTCTGACAGATTACACTCAGAGCAATTTTTTTTTTAACATTGGGGTGCCTAGATAATATTTAGATTTTTTCCGATAAGCTTAAATATAGAATTTCTGTATTTTACATGAGAGAGCATATGGAGTCGGTGTATATACTCGAAAACAGAGTAGAATAGGGCATTCTATATTTTTTCTGACAGATTACATTCAGAGCAATTTTGTTTTTAACATTGGGTTGACTAAATAATATTTAGATTTTTTCGATTCGGGTAAAATTAGAATTTCTGTATTTTACATAAGAGAGCATACTGAGTTGGTGTATATACTCCAAAACACAGTAGAATAAGGCAGTGTATATTTTCTCTAAGAGACTATATTAAGAGCCATTTTTTTTTAACTTTGTGGCGCCTAGATATTATTTAGATTTTTTTCGATTCTCGTAAATTTAGAATTTCTGTATTTTACATGAGAGAGCATATGGACCTGGTGTATATACTCCAAAACAGAGTAGAATCGGACATTATATATTTTTTCTGTCAGATTATATTCAGAGTAATTTTCCTTTTAACATTGGGGTGCCTAGATAATATTTAGATTTTTTTCGATTCACGTAAAATTAGAATTTCTGTATTTTACATGAGAGAGCATACTGAGTTGGTGTAACTACTCCAAAACAGAGTAGAATAGGGCATTGTTTATTTTTTATGACACATTATATTCAGAGGAATTTTGATTTTAACATTCGGGTGCCTAGATGATATATAGATTTTTTTCGATTTGCTTAAATATGGCATTTCTGTATTTTACGTGATAGAGCATATGGAGTTGGTGTATATAGTTCAAAACAGAGTTGAATAGGGCATTGTATATTTTTTCTGACAGATTATATTCAGAGCAATTTTGTTTTAAACACTGGCTTGCCGAGATAATATTTAAATTGTTTTCGATTCGCTTAAATATAGAATTTCTGTATTTTATATGATAGATCATATGGAGTTGGTGTATATACTCCAAAAAAAAGTAGAATAGTGCCTTGTGTATTTTTTCTGACTGATCATATTCAGAGAAATTTTGTTTTTTACATTGGAATACCTAAATAATATTTAGATTTTTTCGATTAAGGTAAAACTAGGACTTCTGTATTTTATATGAGAGAGCATTCAGAGTTGGTGTATATACTCCAAAACAGAGTAGAATAAGGCATTGTATATTTTTTCTAACAGACTATATTAATAGCCATTTTCTTTTAACTTCGAGGTGCCTAGATATTATTTAGATTCTTTTCGATTCTTGTAAAATTAGAATTTCTGTATTTTACATTAGCGAGCATATGCAGTTGGTGTATATACTCCAAAACAGAGTAGAAAAGGACACTGTATATTTTTTCTGACAGATTATATTCAGAGCAATTATGCTTTTAACATTGGGGTGCATCAATAATATTTAGATTTTTTTCAATTCACGTAAAATTTGAATTTCTGTATTTTACATGAGAGAGCATACTGAGTTGGTGTATATACTTTAAAACAGAGTAGAAAAAGGCATTGTATATTTTTTCTAACACACTATATTCAGAGTCATTTTCTTTTAACTTTCGGGTGGCTAGATATTATTTAGATTTTCTTCGATTTGCGTAAAATTAGAATTTCGGTGTTTTTAATGAGAGAGCATATTGAGTTTGTGTATATACTACAAAACCGAGTAGAAATGGGCATTGTATATTTTTTCTGACAGATTATATTCAGAGAAATTTCGCTTTTAAAATTGGGGTGCCTAGATAATTAGATTTTTTTCGATTTGCTTAAATATAAAATTTCTATATTTTACATGAGAGAGTATATGGAGTTGGTGTATATACTTTAAAACACATTAGAATAGGGCATTGTATATTTTTTCTGACAGATTATATTCAGAGCTATTTTGTATTTAACATTGGTGTGCGTAGATAATATTTAGATTTTTTTTGATTCACATAAACTTAAAATTGCTATATTTTACTTAAGAGAGCATACTGAGTTTGTGTATATACTCCAAAACAGAGTAGAATAAGTCATTGTATATTTTTTCCAATAGACTATATTCAGAGCCAATTTCTTTTAACTTTGGTGCGCCTAGATATTATTTAGATATTTTTCGATTCACGTAAAATTAGAATTTCTGTATTTTACATCAGAGAGCATATGGAGTTGGTGTATATACTCCAAAACAGAGTAGAAAAGGGCATTGTGTATTTTTTATGACAGATTATATTCAGAGCAAGTTTGCTTTTAATATTGGGGTGCATAGATAATATTTAGATTTTTTTTGATTCACGTAAATTTAGAATTGCAATATTTTACTTAAGAGAGCATACTGAGTTGGTGTATATTCTCCAAAACAGAGTAGAATAAGGCATTGTATACTTTCTCTTACAGACTATATTCAGAGGCAATTTGTTTTAACTTTGGGGAGCCTAAATATTATTTATATATTTTTCGATTCATGTAAAATTATAATTTCTGTATTTTACATGAGATAGCATATCGAGTTGGTGTATATACTACAAAACAGAGTAGAAAAGGGCATTGTATATTTTTTCTGACAGATGATATTCAGAGCAAGTTTGCTTTTAACATTCGGCTGTCTAGATAATATTTAGATTCTTTTGGATTTGCATAAATATAGCATTATTGTATTTTACAAGAGAGAGCATATGGAGTTAGTGTATATACTCTAAAACAGAGTAGAATAGGGCATTGTATATTTTTTCGGACAGACTATATTCAGAGCAATTTTGTTTTTAACATTGGGGGGCCTAGACCATATTTATATTTATTCGATTCTGGTAGAATATGAATTTCTGTATTTTACATGAGAGAGCATATGGAGTTGATGTATATACTCCAAAATAAAGTCGAATAAGGCATTGTATATTTTTTCTAACAGACTATATTAAGAGCCATTTTTGTTAAACGTTGGGGTGCCTAGACATTATTTAGATTTTTTTCAATTCGCGTAAAATTTGAATTTCTGTATTTTACATGAGAGAGCATACTGAGTTGGTGTATATACTACAAAACAGAGTAGAATAAGGCATTCTATATTTTTTCTAACAGACTATATTCAGAAGCATTTTCTTTTAAAATTGGTGTGCCTAGATATTTTTTAGATTTTTTTTGATTCGCGTAAAATTTGAATTTCGGTATTTTACAGGAGAGAGCATATTGAGATGGTTTATACACTCCAAAACAGAGTTGAAAAGGTCATTGTATATTTTCTCTGTCAGATTATATTCAGAGCAATTTTGGTTCATACATTGGGGTGCCTAGATAATATTTAGATTTATTTCGATTCGCTTAAATATAGAATTTCTGTATTTTACATAAGAGAGCATATGGAGTTGGTTTATATACTCCAAAACAGAGTAGAATTGGGCATTAAATATTTTTTCTGACAGATTCTATTCAGAGCAATTTTGTTTTTAACATTGGGGTGCATAGATTATATGTAGATTTTTTTCGATTCGCTTAAGTATAGAATTTCTGTATTTTACATGAGAGAGCATATGGAGTTGGTGTATATACTCCAAAACAGAGTAGAATAGGTAATTTTATATTTTTATGACAGACTATATTCAGAGCAATTTTGTTTTTAACATTGGGGTGCATAGATTATATGTAGATTTTTTTCGATTCGCTTAAGTATAGAATTTCTGTATTTTACATGAGGGAGCATATGCAGTTGGTGTGTATACTCCAAAACAGAGTAGAATAGGGCACTGTATATTTTTTCTGACAGATTATATTCAGAGCAATTTTGCTTTTAACATTGGGGTGTCTAGATCATATTTAGATTTTTGTCCATTTCCTTAAATATAGAATTTCTGTGTTTTACATGGAGAGAACATATGGAATTGGTGTATATACTACAAAACAGAGTAGAATAAAGCATTTTATATTTTTTCTAACAAATTATATTCAAAAAAATTTTGTTCTTAACATTGGTGTGCCTAGATAATATTTAGATTTTTTCAATTCGGGTAAAACTAGAATTTATATATTTTACCTGAGAGAGCATACTGAGTTGGTGTATATACTCCAAAACAGAGTAGAATAAGGCATTCTATATTTTTTCTAACAGACTATATTCAGAGCCATTTTCTTTTAACTTTGGGGCGCCTAGATATTATTTAGATTTTTTTCGATTTCCGTAAAATAAGAATTTCGGTATTTTACATGAGAGAGCATATTGAGTTGACGTATATAATCCAAAACAGAGTAGAAAATGGCATTGTATATTTTTTTAGACAGACTATATTCAGAGCAATTTTGCTTTTATTATTGGGTTGCCTAGATAATATTTAGATTCTTTTCGATTCAGGTAAATTTGGAATTTCAGTATTTTACATGAGAGAGCATACTGAGATAGTGTATATACTCGAAAACAGGGTAGAATAAGGCATTGTATATTGTTTCTGACAGATTATATTCGGAGCAATTTTGCTTTTAACATTGGGGTGCCTGGATAATATTTAGATTTTTATCGATTCGCTTAAATATACAATTTGTGTATTTTACATGAGAGAGCATATTGAGTTGGTGCATATACTCCAAAACAGAGTAGAATAGGGCGTTGTATATTTTTTCTGACAGATGATATTCAGAGCAATTTTGTTTTTATCATTGGGGTGCCCAGATATTATTTAGATTTTTTTCGATTCATGTAAAATTAGAATTTCGGTATTTTATATGAGAGAGCATACTGAGTTGGTGTATATACTCCAAATGAAGTAGAATAAGGCATTGTATATTTTTTCTAACAGACTATATTCAGAGGCGTTTTCTTTTAACTTCGGGGTGCCTAAATATTATTTAGATTTATTCCGATTGACGTAAAATTAGAATTTCGGTATTTTACATGAGAGAGCATATTGAGTTGGTGTATATACTCCAAAACAGAGTAGAAAAGGGCATTGTATATTTTTTCTGAAAGATTATATTCAGAGCAATTTTGGTTAATACATTGGGGTGCCTTGATTATATGTAGATTTTTTTCGATTCACTTAAATATAGAATTTCTGTATTTTACATGAGAGAGCACACGGAGTTGGTGTATATACTCCAAAACAGAGTAGAATAGGTAATTTTATATTTTTATGACAGACTATATTCAGAGAAATTTTGTTTTTAACATCTGGGTGCCTAGATAATATTTAGATTTTGTCGATTTGGGTAAAATTAGCATTGTATATTTTTTCTGAAAGATTATATTCAGAGCAATTTTGGTTAATACATTGGGGTGCCTTGATTATATGTAGATTTTTTTCGATTCACTTAAATATAGAATTTCTGTATTTTACATGAGAGAGCATATGGAGTTGGTGTATATACTCCAAAACAGAGTAGAATAGGTAATTTTATATTTTTATGACAGACTATATTCAGAGAAATTTTGTTTTTAACATCTGGGTGCCTAGATAATATTTAGATTTTGTCAATTTGGGTAAAATTAGAATTTCGGTATTTTACATGAGAGAGCATACTGAGTTGGTGTATATACTCCAAAACAGAGTAGAATAAGGCATTGTATACTTTTTCTAACAGACTATATGCAGAGCCATTTTCTTTTAACTTTTCGGCGCCTAGATATTATTTAGATTTTTTTCGATTCGTGTAAAATTAGAATTTCTTTATTTTACATTAGAGAGCATAGTGAGTTTGTGTATATACTCCAAAACAGTGTAGAATAAGGCATTGTATATCTTTTCTAACATCCTATATTCCAAGCCATTTTCTTTCAACTTTGGGGCGCCTAGATATTATTTCGATTTTTTTCAATTCACGTAAAATTAGAATTTCTGCATTTTACATGAGAGAGCCTATTGAGTTGGTGTATATACTCCAAAAAAGTGAGTAGAAAAGGGCATTGTATATTTCCTCTGACAGATTATATTCACAGTAATTTTCGTTTAACATTGGGGTGCCTGGATAATATTTAGACATTTTTTGATTCGCTTGAATATAGAATTTCTGCATTTTACATGAGAGAGCATACTCAGTTGGTGTATAAACTTTAAAACAAAGTAGAATAAGGCATTGTATATTTTTTCTGACAGACTCTATTCAGAGTAATTTTGCTTTTAACATTGGGGTGCCTCAATTATATTTAGATTTTTTTCGATTCGCTTAAATATAGAATTTCTGTATTTTCTATGAGAGAGCATATGGAATTGGTGTATATACTCCAAAACAGATTAGAATAGGGCATTGTAGATTTTTTCTGACAGATAATATTTAGAGAAATTTTGTTTTTAACATTGGGGTGCCTAGAAAATATTTAGATTTTTTTTGATTCGCTTAAATATAGAATTTCTGTATTTTACATGAGAGAGCATATGGAGTTGGTGTATATGTTCCAAAACAGAGTAGAAAAGGGCATTGAATATTTTTTCTGACATATTATATTCAGAGCAATTTTGTTTTAAACATTGGGGTGCCTCGATTATATGCAGATTTTTTTCGATTCGCTTTAATATACAATTTCTCTATTTTACATGAGAGAACATATGGAGTTGGTGTATATACTCCAAAACAGAGTAGAATAGGGCATTGTATATTTTTTCTGACAGACTATATTCAGAGCAATTTTGTTTTAACATTGGGGTGCCTAGATAATATTTAGATCTTGTCGATTTGGGTAAAATTAGAATTTCCATTTTTTACATCAGAGAGCATATGGAGTTGGTGTGTGTACTCCAAAACAGAGTAGAATAAGGCATTGTATATTTTTTATGACAGATTATATTCAGAGCAATTTTGCCTTAAATATTGGGGTGCCTAGATTATATTTAGATTTTTTTTCAATTTGCTTCAATATAGAATTTCTGTATTTTACATGAGAGAGAATATGGGGTTGGTGTATATACTCCAAAATAGAGTAGAATATGGCATTGTATTTTTTTCTGACAGATTATATTCAGAGAAATTTTGTTTTTACCATTGGGGTGCCAAGATTATATTTAGATTTTTTCCATTTATGTAAAATTAGAATTTCTGTATTTTACATGAGAGAGCATACTGAGTTGGTGTATATACTCCAAAACAGAGTATAATAAGGCATTGTATATTTTTTCTGACAGATTATATTCAGAGCAATTTTGCCTTAAATATTGGGGTGCCTAGATTATATTTAGATATTTTTTCAATTCGCTTCAATATAGAATTTCTGTATTTTACATGAGAGAGAATATGGGGTTGGTGTATATACTCCAAAATAGAGTAGAAAATGGCATTGTATATTTTTTCTGACAGATTATATTCAGAGAAATTTTGTTTTTACCATTGGGGTGCCAAGATTATATTTAGATTTTTTCCATTCGCGTAAAATTATAATTTCTGTATTTTACATGAGAGAGCATACTGTGTTTGTGTATATACTCCAAAACAGAGTAGAATAAGGATTTGTATATTTTTGCTATCAGACTACATTCAGACCCATTTTCTTTTAACATTGGGGTGCCTAGATATTATTTAGATTTTCTTCGATTTCCGTAAAATAAGAATTTCAGTATTTTACATGAGAGAGCATATTGATTTGGTGTATACAATCCAAAACAAAGTAGAAAAGGGCATTGTATATTTTTTTGACAGAGTATATTCAGAGCAATTTTGCTTTTAACATTGGGGTGCATAGATTATATTTAGGTATTTTTCGATTCACGTAAAATTAGAATTTCGGTATTTTACATGAGAGAGCATACTGAGTTGGTGAATATACTCCAAAAGTGAGTAGAATAAGGCATTATGTATTTTTCTTTGACAGATTATATTAATAGAAATTTTGCTTTTAATACTGGAGTGCCTAGGAAACATGTAGATTTATTCGATTCGGGTAAAATTAGAATTTCTGTATTTTACATGAGAGAGCATATGGAGTTGGTGTATAAACTCCAAAACAGAGTAGAATAGGGCATTGAATATATTTTCTGACGGATTATATTCAGAGCAATTTTTTTTTAACATTGGGGTGCCTATATAAAATTTAGATTTTTTTCGATTCGCGTAAAATTAGAATTTCGGTATTTTACATGAGAGAGCATACTGAGTTGGTTTATATACTCCAAAACAGAGTAGAATAAGGCATTGTATATTTTTTCTAACAGACTATATTCCGAGCCATTTTCTTTTTTCTTTGGGGCGCCTAGATATTATGTAGATTTATTTCGATTCGCGTAAAATTAGAATGTTTGCATTTCACAAGAGAGAGCCTATTGAGTTGGGTTATATACTGCAAAACAGAGTAGAAAAGGGCATTGTATATTTCTTCTGACAGAATATATTCTCAGCAATTCTGCTTTTAACATTGGGGTGCCTAGATTATATTTGGATATTTTTCGATTCGCTTTAATATAGAATTTCTGTATTTTACATGAGAGAGCATACTGAGTTAATGTATATACTCCAAAACAGAGTAGAAAAGGGCATTGAATATTTTTTCTGACAGAATATATTCAGAGCAATTTTGTTTTAAACATTGGTGTGCCTAGTTTATATGTAGAATTTTTTTGATTCGCTTAAATATAGAATTTCTTTATTTTACATGAGAGAGCATACTGAGTTAATGTATATACTCCAAAACAGAGTAGAATAAGGCATTGTATATTTTTCTTAACAGACTATATTCAGAGCCATTTTTTATTAACTTTGGGGCGCCTAGATATTATTAAGATTTTTTTCGGTCCACGTAAATTTAGAATTTCAGTATTTTACATGAGAGAGCATACTGAGTTGGTGTATATACTCCAAAACAGAGTAGAAGAAGGCATTGTATATTTTTTCCAACAGACTATATTCCGAGCCATTTTCTTATAACTTTGGGGCCCCTAGATATTATTTAGATTCCTTTCGATTCGCGTATAATTAGAATTTCGGTATTTTACATGAGAGCATACTGAGTTGGTGTATATGCTCCAAAACCGAGTAGAATAAGGCATTGTATATTTTTTCTAACATACTATATTCCGAGCCATTTTCTTTTAACTTTGAGGCGCCTAGATATTATTTAGATTTTTTTGGATTCGTGTAAAATTATAATTTCTGCATTTTACATGAGAGAGCCTATTCAGTTGGTGTATAT
Source organism: Callithrix jacchus (assembly GCF_049354715.1). NCBI lineage: Eukaryota > Metazoa > Chordata > Mammalia > Primates > Cebidae > Callithrix > Callithrix jacchus. The sequence continues at coordinate 124,583,255 of NC_133514.1, forward strand.
ACTCCAAAACAGAGTAGAAAAGGGCATTGTATATTCCTTCTTACAGATTATATTCAGAGCAATTCTGCTTTCAACATTGGGGTGCGTGGATAATATTTAGATTTTTTCGATTCGCTTAAATATAGAATTTCTGTATTTTACATGATGGAGCATACTGTGTTGGTGTAAATACTCCAAAACAGGGTAGAATAAGGCATTGAATATTTTTTCTGACAGATTAGATTCAGAGCAATTTTGTTTTTAACATTGGGGTCCCTCGATTATATGTACATTTTTTTCGATTCGCTTAAATATAGAATTTCTGTATTTTACATGAGAGAGCATGTTGAGTCGGGGTATATACTCCAAATCAGAGTAGAATAGGGCATTGTATATTTTTTCTGACAGATTATATTCAGAGAAATTTTGTTTATAACATTGGGGTTCCTAGATAATATTTAGATTTTGTCGATTCAGGTAAAATTAGAATTTCTTTTTTTACATGAGAGAGCACACTGAGTTGGTGTATATACTCCAAAACAGAGTAGAATAAGCCATTGTATATTGTTTCTGACAGATTATGTTGAGAGCAATTTTGCTTTTAATATTGGGGAGCCTAGATTATATTTAGATATTTTTCGATTCGCTTTAATATAGAATTCCTGTATTTTACATGAGAGAGCATATAGTGTTGCTGTATATACTCAAAAACAATGTAGAATGGGGCATTGTATATTTTTTCTAACAGATTATATTCAGAGCAATTTTGTTTTTAACATTGTGGTGCCTAGAAAACATTTACATTTATTAGATTCGGGTAAAATTAGAATTTCTGTATTTTACATGAGAGAGCATACTGTGTTTGTGTATATACTCCAAAACAGAGTAGAATAAGGATTTGTATATTTTCTCTAACAGACTATATTCAGAGCCAGTTCCTTTTAACTTTGGGGTGCCTAGATATTATTTAGATTTTTTTCGATTCGCGTAAAATTAGAATATCAGTTTTATACGTGAGAGAGCATGAGTTAGTGTATGTAATACAAAACAGATTAGAAAAAAGAATTGTATATTTTTTCTGAACAGATTATATTCAGACCAATTTTGCTTTTAACGTTCGTGTGCCTAGATAATATTTAGATTTTTTTCTATTCATGTAATATTAGAATTTCGGTATTTTACATGAGAGAGCACACTGAGTTGGTGTATATACTCCAAAACAGAATAGAATAAGGCATTTTATATTTTCTCTGACAGATTATATTCAGAGCAATTTTGCTTTTAACATTGGGGTGCCTAGGAAATATTTAGATTTTTTTCGATTCGCTTAAATATAGAATTTCTGTATTTTACATGAGAGAGCATATGGAGTTGGTGTATATACCCAAAAACAGAGTAGAAAAGGGCATTGTATATTTTTTCTGACAGTTTATATTCAGAGCAATTTTGCTTTTACCATTCGGGTGCCTAAATAATGTTTACATTTCTTTCGATTCACGTAAAATTAGAATTTCCGTATTTTACATGAGAGAGCATACTGAGTTGGTGTATATACTCCAAAACAGAGTAGAATAAGGCATTGTATATTTTTTCTGACAGACTATATTCAGAGCAATTTTGCATTTAACATTGGGGTGCCTAGATTATATTTAGATATTTTTCGATTCACTTTAATATAGAATTCCTGTATTTTACATGAGAGAGAATATGGAGTTGGTGTATATACTCCAAAACAGAGTAGAAAAGGGCATTGACTATTTTTTCTGACAGATTATATTCAGAGCAATTTTGTTTTTAACATTGGGGTGCCTAGTTTATAAGTATATTTTTTTTGATTCGCTTAAATATAGAATTTCTGTATTTTACATGAGAGAGCATACTGAGTTGGTGTATATATTCCACAACAGAGTACAATAAGGCACTGTATATTTTCTCTAACATACTATATTCCGAGTCATTTTTTTTTAAATTTGGGGTGCCTAGATATTATTTAGATTTTCTTCCATTTGCGTAAAATTAGAATTTCGGTATTTTAATTGAGAGAGCAAACTGAGTTGGTGTATATACTCCAAAACCGAGTACAATAAGGCATTGTATATTTTTTTAACAGACTATATTCTGAGCCATTTTCTTTTAACTTTGTGGCGCCTAGATATTATTTAGATTTATTTCGCTTCACATAAAATTAGAATTTTTGCATTTTACATGAGAGAGCCTATTGAGTTGGTGTATATACTCCAAAACAGAGTATAAAATGGCATTGTATATTTCTTCTGACAGATTATATTCAGAGCAATTCTGCTTTTAACATTCGGGTGCCTGGATAGTATTTAGATTTTTTTCGATTCGCTTAAATATGGAAATTCTGTATTTTACATGAGAGAGCATACTGAGTTGGTGTATATACTTCAAAACAGAGTAGAATAAGGCATTGTATATTTTTTCTAACAGACTATATTCAGAGCCAGTTTTTTTTTAACTTTGTGGTGCCTAGATAATATTTAGATTTTTTTCGATTCACGTAAAATTAGAATTTCGGTATTTCACATGAGAGAGCATATTGAGTTGGTGTATATACCCTAAAACAGAGTAGAAAAGGTCATTGTATATTTTTTCTGACAGTTTATATTCATACCAATTTTGCTTTTACCACTCGGGTGCCTAAATAATATTTATATTTTGCCGATTCGGGTGATATTAGAATTTGGTATTTTACATGAGAGAGCATTCTGGGTTGGTGTATATGCTACAAAACAGAGTAGAATAAGGCATTGTATATTTCTTCCAACAGATAATATTCCGAGCCATTTTCTTATAACTTTGGGGCGCCTAGATATTATTTAGATTTTTTTCGATTCGCGTAAAATTAGAATTTCGGTATTTTACATGAGAGAGCATACTGAGTTGGTGTATATACCCCAAAACAGAGTAGAATAAGGCATTGTATATTTTCTCTAACATACTATATTCCGAGCCATTTTCTTTTAACTTTGGGCGCCTAGATATTATTTAGATTTTTTTCGATTCGCGTAAAATTGAATTTCTGCATTTTAAATGAGGGAGCCTATTGACTTGGTGTATATACTCCAAAACAAATTAGAAAAGCGCACTGTATATTTCTTCTGACAGATTATATTCAGAGCAACTTTGCTTTTAACATTGGGGTGCCTGTATAATATTTAGATATTTTTGGATTCGCTTAAATATACAGTTTCTGTATTTTACATGAGAGAGCATACTCAGTTGGTGTATATACTCCAAAACAGAGGAGAATAAGGCATTGTATATTTTTTCTGACAGATTATATTCAGAGCAATTTTGCTTTTAACATTCAGATGCCTAGATAATATTTAAAATTTTTCAATTAATGTAAAATTAGAATTTCGGTATTTTACATGAGAGAACATACTGAGTTGGCGTATATACTCCAAAAGAGAGTAGAATAAGGCATTGTATATTTTTTGACAGATTATAGTAATAGAAATTTTGCTTTTAATATTGGGGTGCCTAGATTATATTTAGATTTTTTTCGATTCACTTAAATATAAAATTTCTGTATGTTACATGAGACAGCATATTGAGTTGGTGTATATACTCCAAAACAGAGTAGAATAGGGCATTGTATATTTTTTCTGACAGATTATATTCAGGGTAATTTTGTTTTTAACATTGTGGTGCCTAGAGTATATTTAGATTTTTTCGATTTGGGTAGCATTAGAATCTGTATTTTACATGAGAGAGCATACTGAGTTGGTGTATATACTCCAAAGCAAAGTAGAATAAGGCATTGTATATATTTTTTAACAGATTATATTCAGAGCCATTTCTTTTAACTTTGGGGCGCCTAGATATTATTTAGATTTTTTTCAATTCACGTAAATTTCGAATTTCGGTATTTTACATCAGAGAGCATACTGAGTTGGTGTATATACTCCAAAACAGAGTAAAATAAGGCATTGTATATTTTTTTCTGACAGATTATAATCAGAGCAATTTTGCTTTTAACATTCGGGTGCCTACATAATATTTAGATTTTTTTCGATTCTCGTAAAATTAGAATTTCGGTATTTTACATGAGAGGGCATACTGAGTTGGAGTATATACTCCAAAACAGTGTAGAATAAGGCATTGTATATTTTTTTCTGACAGAGTATATTCAGAGCAATTTTGTTTTTAACATTTGACTGCCTAGATCATATTTAGATTATTTCCATTCGGGTAAAATTAGAATTTCTGTATTTTACATGAGAGAGCATATGGAGTTGATGTATATACTCCAAAACAGAGTAGAATAAGGTATTGTATATTTTATCTAACAGACTATATTAAGAGCCATTTATTTTAACTGTGGGGCACCTAGATATTATTTAGATTCTTTTCGATTTGCGTAAAATTAGAATTTCGTTATTTTACATGAGAGCATATTTAGTTGGTGTATATACTGCAAAACAGAGTATAAAAGGGCATTGTATATTTTTTATGACAGATTATATTCAGAGCAATTGTACTTTTAACTTTGGGGTGCCTAGATAATATTTAGATTTATCTCGATACATGTAAAATTAGAATTTCGGTATTTTACATAAGAGAGCATATTGAGTTGGTGTATATACACCAAGACAGAGTAGAAAAGGGCATTGTATATTTATTCTGACAGATTATATTCAGAGCAGCTTTGCTTTTAACATTGGGGAGCCTAGATAATATTTAGATTTTTTTCGTTTCACGTAAATTTAGAATTTTTCTGTTTTACATGAGAGACCATACTGAGTTGGTGTATATAATCCAAAACAAAGTAGAATAAGGCATTGTATATTTTTTCTAACAGACTATATTCAGAGCCATTTTCTTTTAAATTGGGAACGCCTAGATATTATTTAGATTTTTTTTGAATCGCGTAAAATTAGAATTTCGCAAGTTTACATTAGAGAGCATATTGAGTTGGTGTATATACTCCAAAACAGAGTAGAAAAAAGCATTGTATATCTTTTCTGACAGATTATATTCTCAGCAATTTTTCTTTTAACATTTGGGTGCCTAGATAATATTTAGATTTTTTTCGATTCACGTAAAATTAGAATTTTGGTATTTTACATGAGAGAGCATACTGAGTTGGTTTATAAACTGTAAAACAGAGTAGAATAAGGCATTGTAAATTTTTTCTAACAGACTACATTCAGAGCCATTTTCCTTTAACTTTGCGATGCCTAGATATTATTTAGGTTTTATTCGATTCGCGTAAAATTAGAATATCTGTATTTTTCATGAGAGAGCATATTGAGTTGGGATATATACTACAAAACAAAGTAGAAAAGGGCATTGTATATTTTTTCTGACAGATTATATTCAGAGAAATTTGGCTTATAACATTGGTGTGCCTAGATACCATTTTCATTTTTTTTTGACTCACGTAAAATTAGAATTTCTGTATTTTACATGAGAGAGCATATGGAGTTAGTGTATATACTCCAATATAGAGTAGAATAAAGCATTGTATATTTTTTCTGACAGATTATATTCAGAGCAATTTTGTTTTAAACATTGAGGTGCCTAGATAATATTTAGATTATTTTCGATTCGCTTAAATAAAGAATTTCTGTATTTTACATGAGGGAGCATATTGAGTTGGTGTATATACTCCAAAACAAAGTAGAATATGGCATTGTATATTTTTTCTGACAGATTATATTCAGAGCAATTTTGTTTTTAACAATGGGGTGCCTAGATAATATTTAGATTTTTCCGATTCGGGTTAAATTAGAATTTCTGGATTTTACATGAGAGAGCATACTGAGTGGGTGTATATACTCCGAAACAGTGTAGAATAAGGCATTGTATATTTTTTCTTACAGACTATATTCAGAGCCATTTTCTTTTAACTTTGTGGCGCATAAATATTATTTAGATCTATTTCGATTCGCGTAAAATTAGAATTTCGGTATTTTCCATGAGAGTGCATATTGAGTTGGTGCATAGAGTACAAAACAGAGTAGAAAAGGGCATTGTATATATATTCTGACAGAATATATTCAGAGCAATTTTGCTTTTTACATTGGGGTGCCTAGATAATATTTAGATTTTTTCGATTTGCTTAAATATAGAATTTCTGTATTTTACAGGACAGAGCATATGGAGTTGGTGTATATACTCCAAAACAGAGTAGAATAGGGCATTGTATGTTTTTTCTGACAGATTATATTCAGAGATATTTTTCTTTTAAACTGGTGTGCCTAGATAATATTTAGATTTTTTTTGATTCGCGTAAGATGAGAATTTCGGTATTTTACATGAGAGAACATAGGGAGTTGGTGTATATACTCCAAAACAGAGTAGAATAAGGCGTTGTATGTTTTTTCTAACAGACTATATTCAGAGCCATTTTCTTTTAACTTTGGGCGCCTAGATATTATTTAGATTTTTTTCGATTCACGTAAATTTCGAATTTCGGTATTTTACATCAGAGAGTATACTGAGTTGGTATATATACTCCAAAACAGCGTATAATAAGGCATTGTATATTTTTTCTGACAGCGTATATTCAGAGCAATTTTGATTTTAACATTAAGGTGCCTAGATAATATTTAGATTTGTTTCGATTCGCTTAAATATAGAATTTCTGTATTTTACATGAGAGAGCATATGGAGGTGGTGTATATACTCCAACACAGAGTAGAATAAGTCATTGTATATTTTTTCTGACAGATTAGGTTCAGAGTAATTTTGTTTTTAATATTCAGGTGCCTAGATCATATTTAGATTTTTTCGATTCGGGTAAAATTGGAATTTCTGTATTTTACATGAGAGAGCATATGGAGTTGGAGTATATACTCCAATAAAGAGTAGAATAAAGCATTGTATATTTTTTCTGACAGATTATATTCAGAGCAATTTTGTTTTTAATATTGGGGTGCCTAGATAATATTTAGATTTTTTCAATTCGGGTAAAATTAGAATTTCTGTATTTTACATGAGAGAGCATGCTTTGTTGGTTTATATACTCCAAAACAGAGTAGAATAAGGCACTGTGTATTTTTTCTAACAGAATATAATCAGAGCCATATTCTTTTATCTTCCGGGCGCCTAGATATTACTTAGATTTTTTTCGATTTGCGAAAAATTAGAATTTCGTTATTTAAAATGAGAGAGCATACTGAAATGGTGTATATACTCCAAAACAGAGTAGAATAAGGCAATGTATATTTCTTTAACAGACTATATTCAGAGAAATTTTCTTTTAACGTTGGAGCGCCTAGATATTATTTAGATTAATTTCGGTTCGCGTAAAATTAGAGTTTCGGTATTTTACATAAGAGAGCATATTGAGTTGGTGTATATACTCCAAGACAGAGTAGAATAGGGCATTGTATATTTTCTGTGACAGATGATATTCAGAGCAATTTTGTTTTTAACATTGGGGTGCCTAGATAATATTTAGATTATTTTCGATTCTCTTAAATATAAAATTTCTGTATTTTACATGAGAGAGCATATGGAGTTGGTGTATGTACTCCAAAACAGAGTAGAAAAGGGCATTGTATATTTTTTCTGACAGACTATATTCAGAGCAAATTTGCTTTTAACACTGGGTTGCCTAGATAATATTTAGATTTTTTTCGATTCACGTGAAATAAGAATTTCGTTATTTTACATAAGAGAGCATATGGAGTTGGTGTATGTAATCCAAAACAGAGTAGAATAAGGCATTGTATATTTTTTCTAACAGGCTATATTCAGAGCCATTTTTGTTTAACTTTGGGGTGCCTAGATATTACTTAGATTTTTTTCAATTCACGTAAAATTAGAATTTCGATACTTTACATGAGAGAGCATTTTGAGTTGGTGTATATACTACAAAACATAGTAGAAAAGGGCATTGTATATTTTTTCTGACAGATTATATTCAGAGCTATTTTGCTTTTAACGTTGGGGTGCCTAGATAATATTTAGATTTTTTTCGATTCGCTTAAATATAGAGTTTTTTTATATTACATGAGAGAACATATCAAGTTGGTGTATATACTCCAAAACAGAGTAGAATAGGGCATGGTATAATTTTTCTTACAGACTATATACAGAGAAATATTGTTTTTATCATTGGGGTGCCTAGATAATATGTAGATTTTTTCGACTCGGGTAAAATTAGAATTTCTGAATTTTACATGAGAGAGCACACTGAGTTGGTGTATATACTCCAAAACAGAGTAGAATAAGGCAGTGTATATTTTTTCTAACAGACTATATTCAGAGCCATTTTCTTTTTACTTTTGGGTGCCTAGATATTATTTAGATTTTTTTCAATTTGCGTAAAATTAGAATTTCGGTATTTTACATCAGAGAGGATACTGAGTTGGTGTATATACTTTAAAACAGAGTAGAATAAGGCATTGTATATTTTTTCTGACAGCGTATATTCAGAGCAATTTTGCTTTTAACTTAAAGGTGCCTAGATAATATTTAGATTTTTTTCGATTCGCTTAAATATAGAATTTCAGTATTTTACATGAGAGAGCATATGGAGTTGGTGTATATAGTCCAAAGTAGAGTAGAATAGCATATTGTATATCTTTTCTGACAGATTATATCTAGAGCAATTTTGTTTTTAACATTGGGGTGCTTAGATCATATTTAGATTTTTTCGATTCAGGTACAATTATAATTTCGGTATTTTCCCTGAGAGAGCATACTGAGTTGGTGTATATAATCCAAAACTAAGTAGAATAAGGCATTGTATATTTTTTCTAACAGTCTACATACAGAGTCATTTTCTTTTAGCTTTGGGGCACCTAGATATTATCTGGATTTTTTTCAATTCCCGTTAAAATAGAATTTCGGTATTTTACATGAGAGAGTATACTGATTTGGTGTATATACTCCAAAACGGAGTAGAATATGGCATTGTATATATTTTCTAACAGACTATACTCAGAGCCATTTTCTTTTAACTTTGGGGCGCCTAGATATTATTTAGATATTTTTCGATTCACGTAAAATTAGAATTTCGGTATTTTACGTGAGAGAGCATATTGAGTTGGTGTATATGCTCCAAAACAGAGTAGAATAGGGCACTGTATATTTTTTCTGACAGCGAATATTCAGAGCAATTTTGCTTTTAACATTGGGGTGCCTAGAGTATATTTAGATTTTTTTGATTTGGGTAGCATTAGAATCTGTATTTTACATGAGAGAGCATACTGAGTTGGTGTATATATACCAAAACAGAGTAGAATAAGGCATTGTATATTTTTTTTTACAGACTATATTCAGAGCCATTTTCTTTTAACTTTGGGGTGCCTAGATATTATTTAGATTCTTTTTGATTCACATAAATTTCGAATTTCGGTATTTTACATCAGAGAGCATACTGAGTTGTTGCATATACTCCAAAACAGAGTAGAATAAGGCATTGTATATTTTTTCTGACAGCGTATATTCAGAGCAATTTTGCTTTTAACATTAAGGTGCCTAGATAATATTTAGATTTTTTTCGATTTGCTTAAATATAGAATTTCAGTGTTTTACATGAGAGAGCATATGGAGTTGGTGTATATAGTCCAAAGCAGAGTAGAATAGCGTATTGTATATCTTTTCTGACAGATTATATTCAGAGCAATTTTGTTTTTAACATTGGGGTGCCTAGATCATATTTAGATTTTTTTGATTCGGGTAAAATTAGAATTTCGGTATTTTCCCTGAGAGAGCATACTGAGTTGGTGTATATAATCCAAAACTAAGTAGAATAAGGCATTGTATATTTTTTCTAACAGTCTACATACAGAGTCATTTTCTTTTAACTTTGGGGCACCTAGATATTATTTAGATTTTTTTCAATTCCCGTTAAAATAGAATTTCGGTATTTTACATGAGCGAGCATACTGATTTGGTGTATATACTCCAAAACGGAGTAGAATATGGCATTGTATATTTTTTCTAACAGACTATACTCAGAGCCATTTTCTTTTAACTTTGGGGCACCTAGATATTATTTAGATTTTTTTCGATTCACGTAAAATTAGAATTTCGGTATTTTACGTGAGAGAGCATATTGAGTTGCTGTATATGCTCCAAAACAGAGTAGAATAGGGCACTGTATATTTTTTCTGACAGCGTATATTCAGAGCAATTTTGCTTTTAACATTGGGGTGCCTAGAGTATATTTAGATTTTTTAGATTTGGGTAGCATTAGAATCTGTATTTTACATGAGAGAGCATACTGAGTTGGTGTATATACACCAAAACAGAGTAGAATAAGGCATTGTATATTTTTTTCTAACAGTCTACATACAGAGTCATTTTCTTTTAACTTTGGGGCACCTACATATTATTTAGATTTTTTTCAATTCCCGTTAAAATAGAATTTCGGTATTTTACATGAGAGAGCATACTGATTTGGTGTATATTCTCCAAAACGGAGTAGAATATGGCATTGTATATTTTTTCTAACAGACTATACTCAGAGCCATTTTCTTTTAACTTTGGGGCGCCTAGATATTATTTAGATTTTTTTCGATTCACGTAAAATTAGAATTTCGGTATTTTATGTGAGAGAGCATATTGAGTGGGTGTATATGCTCCAAAACAGAGTAGAATAGGGCACTGTATATTTTTTCTGACAGCGTATATTCAGAGCAATTTTGCTTTTAACATTGGGGTGACTAGAGTATATTTAGATTTTTTGGATTTGGGTAGCATTAAAATCTGTATTTTACATGAGAGAGCATACTGAGTTGGTGTATATACACCAAAACAGAGTAGCATAAGGCATTGTATATTTTTTCTAACAGACTATATTCAGAGCAACTTTCTTTTAACTTCGGGGCGCCTAGATATTATTTAGATTTCTTTCGATTCACGTAAATTTCGAATTTCGGTATTTTACATCAGAGAGCATACTGAGTTGTTGTATATACTCCAAAACAGAGTAGAATAAGGCATTGTATATTTTTTCTGACAGCGTATATTCAGAGCAATTTTGCTTTTAACATTAAGGTGCCTAGATAATATTTAGATTTTTTTCTATTCGCATAAATATAGAATTTCAGTATTTTACATGAGAGAGCATATGGAGTTGGTGTATATAGTTCAAAGCAGAGTAGAATAGCGTATTGTATATTTTTACTGACAGATGATATTCACAGAAATTTTGTTTTTAACATTGGAGTGCCTAGATCGTATTTAGATTTTTCGATTCGGGTAGAATTAAAATTTCGTTATTTTACATGAGAGAGCATACTGAGTTGGGGTATATACTCCAAATAAGAGTAGAAATAGGCATTGTATATTTTTTCTTAGAGACTATATTCAGAGACGGTTTCTTTTAATTTTGGGGCCCCTAGATAATACTTAGATTTTTTCGATTCACGTAAAATTAGAATTTCCGTATTTTACATGAGAGAACATATTGAGTTGGTGTATATACTCCAAAACAGAGTAGAAAAGGACATTGTATATTTTTTCTGACAGATTATATTCAGAGCAATTTTACTTTTATTATTCGGTTGCCTAGATAATATTTAGACTTTTTTTGATTCACGTAAAATTAGAATTTCTGTATTTTACATGAGAGAGCATACTGAGTTGGTGTATATACTCCAAAACAGAGTAGAATAAGGCATTGTATATTTTTTCTAAGAGACTATATTCAGAGCCATTTTCTTTTAATTTTGGGGCGCCTAGATATTATTTAGTTATTTTTCGATTCACGTAAATGTAGAATTCCGTTATTTTTCATGAGAGAGCATATAGAGTTGGTGTATATACTCCAAACCAGAGTAAAAAGGGGCGTTGTATATTTTTAATGACAGATCATATTCAGAGCAATTTTGATTTTAACATTGGGGTGCCTAGATAGTATTTAGATTTTTTTCGATTTGCTTCATTATAGAATTTTTTTATTTTACATGAGAGAGCACATGGAGTTGGTGTATATAATCCAAAATAGATTAGAATAGGGCATTGTATATTTGTTCTGACAGATTATATTCAGAGCAATTTTGTTTTTAACATTGGGGTGCCTAGATGTTATTTAGATCTTTTCGATTCGGGTAAATGTAAAATTTTTGTATTTTACATGAGAGAGCAAAGTGTGTTGCTGTATATACCCCAAAACAAAATAGAATAAGGCATTGTAAATTTTGTCTAACAGACTATATTCAGAGCCATTTTCTTTTAACTTTGGGGCGCCTGGATATTATTTAGATTTTGTTCGATTCGTGTAAAATTAGAATTTCGGTATTTTTCATAAGAGAGCATATGTAGTTGTTGTATATACTCCTAAACAGAGTAGAATAGGTCATTGTATATTTTCCCTGACAGATTATATTCAGAGCAATTTTGTTTTTAACATTGGGGTACCTAAATAATACTTAGATTTTTTCGATTTGGGTAATATTAGAATTTCTCTATTTTACATGAGAGAGCATACTGAGTTGGTGTATATACTCCAAAACTCAGTAGAATAAGGCATTGTATATTTTTTCTGACAGAATATATTCAGAGACATTTTCTCTTAACTTTTGGGCGCCTAGATATTATTTAGATTTTCTTCGATTCGCGGAAAATTAGAATTTTGGTATTTTACAAGAGAGAGCATATTGAGTTGGTGTATATACAACAAAACAAAGTAGAAAAGACCATTGTATATTTTTTCTGATAGATTATATTCAGCGCAATTTTGCTTTTAACATTGGGGTGCCTAGATAATATTTAGATTTTTTTCGATTCTGTTAAATATAGAATTTCCGTATTTTACATGAGAGAGGATATGGAGTTGGTGTATATACTCCAAAACAGTGTAGAATAGGGCATTGTATATTTTTTCTGACAGATTATATTCAGAGCAACTTTTTTTTTAACATTGGTGTGCCTAGATCATATTTAGGTTTTTTCGATTCGGGTAAAATTTGAATTTCTGTATTTTACATGAGAGAACATAGGGAGTTGGGGTATATACTCCAAAACAGAGTAGAATAAGGCGTTGTACGTTTTTTCTAACAGACTATATTCAGAGCCATTTTCTTTTAACTTTGGGAGCCGAGATATTATTTAGATTTTTTTCGATTTGCGCAAAATTAGAATTTCGGAATTTTACATGAGAGAGCATATTGCGTTGGTGTATATACTACAAAACAGAGTAGAAAAGGGCATTGTATATTTTTTCTGACAGATTATATTCAGAGCAATTTTGCTTTTAACATTCGGGTGCCTAGATAATATTTAAATTTTTTTCGATCCACGTAAAATTAGAATTTCGGTATTTTACATGAGAGAGCATAATGAGTTGGTGTATATACTCGAAAACAGAGTGGAATAAGGCTTTGTATATTTTTTCTGACAGATTATATTGAGAGCAATTTTGTTTTTAACATTGGGGTGCCTAGATTATACTTAGATTTTTGTCGATTCGCTTAAATATAGAATTTCTTTATTTTACATGAGAGAGCATATGGAGTTGGTGTATATACTCCAAAACAGAGTAGAATAGGGCACTGTATATTTTTTCTGACAGATTATATTCAGAGCCATTTTTTTTTAACATTGGGGTGCCTAGAGTATATTTAGATTTTTTTGATTTGGGTAGCATTAGAATCTGTATTTTACATGAGAGAGCATACTGGGTTGGCGTATATACTCCAAAACAGAGTAGAATAAGGCATTGTATATTTTTTCTAACAAACTATATTCAGAGCCATTTTCTTTTCACTTTGGGGCGCCTAGATATTATTTAGATTTTTTTCGATTCACGTAAATTTCGAATTTCGGTATTTTACATCAGAGAGTATACTGAGTTGTTATATATACTCCAAAACAGAGTATAATAAGGCATTGTATATTTTTTCTGACAGCATGTATTCAGAGCTATTTTGCTTTTAACATTAAGGTGCCTAGATAATATTTAGATTTTTTTCGATTCGCTTAAATATAGAATTTCTGTATTTTACATGAGAGAGCATATGGAGGTGGTGTATACACTCCAACACAGAGTAGAATAAGTCATTGTATATTTTTTCTGACAGATTTTGTTCAGAGCAATTTTGTTTTTAATATTCAGGTGCCTAGATCATATTTAAATTATTTCTATTCGGGTAAAATTAGAATTTTTGTATTTTACATGAGAGAGCATACGGAGTCGCTTTATATACTCCAAAACAGGGTAGAATAATGTATTGTATATTCTACCTAACAGACTATATTCAGAGCCATTTTCTTTTAGCTGTGGGACGCCTATATATTATTTAGATTTTTTTCGATTCGCGTAAAATTAGAATTGTGGTAGTTTACATCGGAGAGCATACTGAGTTGGGGTATATACTCCAAATAAGAGTAGAAATAGGTATTGTATATTTTTTCTTAGAGACTATATTCAGAGACGGTTTCTTTTAATTTTGGGGCCCCTAGATAATACTTAGATATTTTCGATTCATGTAAAATTAGAATTTCCGTATTTTACATGAGAGAACATATTGAGTTGGTGTATATACTCCAAAACAGAGTAGAAAAGGACATTGTATATTTTTTCTGACAGATTATATTCAGAGCAATTTTACTTTTATTATTCGGTTGCCTAGATAATATTTAGATTATTTTCGATTCACGTAAAATTAGAATTTCGGTATTTTACATGAGAGAGCATACTGAGTTTGTGTATATACTCCAAAACAGAGTAGAGTAAGGCATTGTATATTTATTCTGACAGATTATATTCAGAATAATTTTCCTATTAACATTAAGGTGCCTAGATAAAATGTAGATTTTTTTCGATTCGCTTAAATATAGAATTTCTGTATTTTACATGAGAGAGCATATGGAGGTTGTGTATATACTCCAACACAGAGTAGAATAGGGCATTGTATATTTTTTCTGACAGATTTGGTTCAGAGCAATTTTGTTTTTAATATTGGGTTGCCTAGATCATATTTAGATTTTTTCAATTCGGGTAAAATTAGAATTTCTCTATTTTACATGAGAGAGCATACGGAGTTGTTGTATATACTCCAAAACAGAGTAGAATAAGGTATTGTATATTTTATCTAACAGACTATATTTAGAGCCATTTTCTTTTAGCTGTGGGATGCCTAGATATTATTTAGATTTTTTTTGATTCGCGTAAAATTAGAATTTCGGTATTTTACATGAGAGAGCATATTTTGTTGGTGTATATAATGCAAAACAGAGTAGAAAAGGGCATTGTATATTTTTTATGACAGATTATATTCGGAGCAATTTTCCTTTTTACATTGGGGTGCCTAGATAATATTTAGATTTTTTAGATTCGCATAAATTTAGAATTTTGGTAGTTGACATGAGAGAGCATATTGAATTGGTGTATATACTCCAAAACAGAGTAGAAAAGGGCATTGTATATTTTTTCTGACAGATTATATTCACAGCAATTTTGGTTTTATCATTGGGGTGCGTAGATAATATTTAGATTTTTTCCATTTGCATAAAATTAGAATTTCCATATTTTCTCTGAGAGAGCATACTGAGTTGTTGTATATAATGCAAAACTAAGTAGAATAAGGCATTGTATATTTTTTATTACAGTCTACATACAGAGCCATTTTCTTTTAACTTTGGGGCACCTAGATATTATTTAGATTTTTTTCGATTCACGTTAAAATAGAATTTCGGTATTTTACATGAGAGAGCATATTGAGTTGGTGTATATACTCCAAAACGGAGTAGAATAAGGCATTGTATATTTTTTCTAACAGTCTACATACAGAGCCATTTTCTTTTAACTTTGGGGCACCTAGATATTATTTAGATTTTATTCGATTCACGTTAAAATAGAATTTCTGTATTTTACATGAGAGAGCATACTGAGTTGGTGTATATACTCCAAAACGGAGTAGAATAAGGCATTTTATATTTTTTTCTAACAGTCTACATACACGGCCATTTTCTTTTAACTTTGGGGCGCCTAGATATTATTTAGATTTTTTTCGATTTGCATAGAATTTGAATCTCGGTATTTTACATGAGAGAGCATATTGAGTTGGTGTATATACAGCAAAACAGAGTAGAAAAGAGCATTGTATATTTTTGCTGACAGATAATATTCAGAGCAGTTTTGCTTTTAACATTGCGGTGCCTAGATATTATTTAGTTTTTTTCGATTCGCTTAAATATAGAATATCTCTGTTTTACCTGAGAGAGCATAAAGTGTTGGTGTATATACTCCAAAACAGAGTGGAATAAGGCATTGTATATTTTTTCTTACAGACTATATTCAGAGCCATTTTCTTTTAACTTTGGGGTGCCTAGACATTTTTTAGATTTTTTTCGATTTGCATAAAATTTGAATCTCGGTATTTTACATGAGAGAGCATATTGAGTTGGTGTATATACACCAAAACAGAGTAGAAAAGGGCATTGTAAATTTTTTTTTCACAGATTATATTCAGAGCAATTTTGCTTTTAACATTGGAGTACCTGGATAATATTTAGATTTTTTCCATTCGCTTAAATATAGAATTTCTGTATTTTATATGAGAGAGCATATGGAGGTTGTGTATATACTCCAACACAGAGTAGAATAGGGCATTGTATATTTTTTCTGACAGATTTGGTTCAGAGCAATTTTGTTTTTAATATTGGGTTGCCTAGATCATATTTAGATTTTTTCAATTCGGGTAAAATTAGAATTTCTCTATTTTACATGAGAGAGCATACGGAGTTGTTGTATATACTCCAAAACAGAGTAGAATAAGGTATTGTATATTTTATCTAACAGACTATATTCAGAGCCATTTTCTTTTAGCTGTGGGATGCCTAGATATTATTTAGATTTTTTTTGATTCGCGTAAAATTAGAATTTCGGTATTTTACATGAGAGAGCATATTTTGTTGGTGTATATAATGCAAAACAGAGTAGAAAAGGGCATTGTATATTTTTTATGACAGATTATATTCGGAGCAATTTTCCTTTTTACATTGGGGTGCCTAGATAATATTTAGATTTTTTAGATTCGCATAAATTTAGAATTTTGGTAGTTGACATGAGAGAGCATATTGAATTGGTGTATATACTCCAAAACAGAGTAGAAAAGGGCATTGTATATTTTTTCTGACAGATTATATTCACAGCAATTTTGGTTTTATCATTGGGGTGCGTAGATAATATTTAGATTTTTTCCATTTGCATAAAATTAGAATTTCCATATTTTCTCTGAGAGAGCATACTGAGTTGTTGTATATAATGCAAAACTAAGTAGAATAAGGCATTGTATATTTTTTATAACAGTCTACATACAGAGCCATTTTCTTTTAACTTTGGGGCACCTAGATATTATTTAGATTTTTTTCGATTCACGTTAAAATAGAATTTCGGTATTTTACATGAGAGAGCATATTGAGTTGGTGTATATACTCCAAAACGGAGTAGAATAAGGCATTGTATATTTTTTCTAACAGTCTACATACAGAACCATTTTCTTTTAACTTTGGGGCACCTAGATATTATTTAGATTTTATTCGATTCACGTTAAAATAGAATTTCTGTATTTTACATGAGAGAGCATACTGAGTTGGTGTATATACTCCAAAACGGAGTAGAATAAGGCATTTTATATTTTTTTCTAACAGTCTACATACACGGCCATTTTCTTTTAACTTTGGGGCGCCTAGATATTATTTAGATTTTTTTCGATTTGCATAGAATTTGAATCTCGGTATTTTACATGAGAGAGCATATTGAGTTGGTGTATATACAGCAAAACAGAGTAGAAAAGAGCATTGTATATTTTTGCTGACAGATAATATTCAGAGCAGTTTTGCTTTTAACATTGCGGTGCCTAGATATTATTTAGTTTTTTTCGATTTGCTTAAATATAGAATATCTCTGTTTTACCTGAGAGAGCATAAAGTGTTGGTGTATATACTCCAAAACAGAGTGGAATAAGGCATTGTATATTTTTTCTTACAGACTATATTCAGAGCCATTTTCTTTTAACTTTGGGGTGCCTAGACATTTTTTAGATTTTTTTCGATTTGCATAAAATTTGAATCTCGGTATTTTACATGAGAGAGCATATTGAGTTGGTGTATATACACCAAAACAGAGTAGAAAAGGGCATTGTAAATTTTTTTTTCACAGATTATATTCAGAGCAATTTTGCTTTTAACATTGGAGTACCTGGATAATATTTAGATTTTTTCCATTCGCTTAAATATAGAATTTCTGTATTTTATATGAGAGAGCATATTGTGTTCTTTTATATACTCTAAGAAAGAGTAGAATAGGCCATTGTATATTTTTTCAGACAGATTATATTCAGAGTAATGTTGTTTTTAACATTGGGGTGGCTAGATAATATTTAGATTTTTTAAATTTGGGTAAAATAAGAATTTCTGTATTTTACATGAGAGAGCATACTGAGTTGGTGTATATACTCCAAAACAGAGTAGAATAAGGCATTGTATATTTTTTCTAAGAGACTATATTCAGAGCCATTTTCTTTTAATTTTGGGGCACCTAGATATTATTTAGTTATTTTTCGATTCACGTAAATGTAGAATTCCGTTATTTTTCATGAGAGAGCATATAGAGTTGGTGTATATACTCCAAACCAGAGTAAAAAAGGGCATTGTATATTTTTTCTGACAGATTATATTCAGAGCAATTTTGCTTTTAACATTGGGGTGGCTATATAGTATTTAAATTTATTTCGATTCGCTTCATTATAGAATTTTTTTATTTTACATGAGAGAGCACATGGAGTTGGTGTATATACTGCAAAACAGAGTAGAATAGGGCACTGAATACTTTCTCTGACAGATTATATTCAGAGCAATTTTGCTTTTAACATTGAAGTGTCTTTATAAAATTTAATTTTTTTTCGATTTGCATAAATTTAGAATTTTTGTATTTTACATGAGGGAGCATATTAAGTTGGTGTCTATACTTTACAACAGAGTAGAAAGAGCATTGTAGATTTTTTCTCAGAGATTATATTCAGAGCAATTTTGCTTTTAATATTGGTGTGCCTAGATAATATTTAGATTTTTTTCGATTCACGTTAATATAGAATTTCTGTATTTTACATGAGAGAGCATATTGAGTTGGTGTATATACTCCAAAACAGAGTAGAAGAAGGCATTGTATATTTTTTCTGACAGATTTTATTCAGAGAAATTTTGATTTTAACATTGGGGTCCCTAGATAAAATTTATATTTTTTTGATTCCCGTAATATTAGAATTTCGGTATTTTACATGAGACAGCATATTGATTTGGTGTATATACTCCAAAACAGAGTAGAAAAGGGCATTGTGTATTTTTTCTGACAGATGATATTCAGTGCATTTGTTCTTTTAACATTGGGGTGCCTAGATAATATTTAGATTTTTTTCTATTTGCGTAAATTTAGAATTTCGGTATTTTGCATGAGAGAGCCTATTGATTTGGTGTATATACTCCAAGCAAGGGTAAAAAAGGGCATTGTATATTTTCTCTTACACATTATATTATGTGCAATTTTGCTTTTAACGTTGGTGTACATAGAAAATATATATATTTTTTGTAACCACGTAAATTGAGAATTTATATATTTTACATGATTGAGCTTATTGATATGGTGTATATACTCCAAAACAGAGTAGAAAAGGGCATTGTATATTTTTTGGAACAGATTTTCTTTAGAGCAATTTTGCTTTTAACATTGTGGTACATAGATAATATTTATACATTTTTTTATCCGGTAAATTTAGAATTTTAATATTTTACATGAGAGAGCGTATTGATTTGGTGTATATACTCCAAAAGAGTGTAGAAAAGGGCATTGTATATTTTTTCATACAGATTATTATTACAGCAATTTTGCTTTCAGCATTTGGGTAAATATATAATATTTATATGTTTTTCTATTCACGTAAATTTAGAGTTTTGGTATTTTACATGACAAAGAATATTGAGATAGTGTATATACTCCAAAAGAATGTAGGAGAGGGCATTGTATATTTTTTCTAACAGATTATTTTTCGAGCAATTTTGCTTATATCATTCGGGGACATAGAGGATATTTATATTTATTTCTAACAGCATAAATTTAGATTTTCAGTATTTTACATGAGAGAGAATATTGAGATGGTATTTATACACCATAAGAGAGTAGAAAAGAGCATTGTATTTTTTTTCTAACAGAGTATCTTCCACGCAATTTTGTTTTTTACATTGGGGTGCATAGAGAATATTTATATTTTTGTCTAACCACGTAAATTTAGAATTTTTGTATTTTACATGTGAGAGAATATTGAGATTGTGTATATACTAAGAAAGATAGTAAAAAAAAGCATTGTGTATTTTTTCTAACAGAGTGTCTTTAGAGTAATTTGGTTTTTAACATTGAAGTCAAAGGAAATACTTACATTTTCTCTATCCATGTAATAATAGAATTTCCATGTTTTACAAGAGGGAATATGGAGATGGTGTATATACCTTAAAACAGAATAGAAAAGGGCATTGTATATTTTTTCTAACAGAGTATTGTCAGAACAATTTTGTTTTTAATGTTGGGGTAAAAAGACAATATTTATATTTTTAGTAATTTTGTGTTTAACATTTGTGTTAAAATGAGTATGTATATGTTCTGTAACCGCATAAAATTAGAATTTTTATATTTTACAAGATGGAGAATATTGAGTCGGTGCATATACTTTAAAACATAGTAGAAAATTGCATTGTATATTTTTTCTATCAGAGTGTCTTCAGAGTAATTTTTTAAGGTTAAATTAGAGTATTTATATTTTCTGTAACTGCATAAAAATAGAATTTTTGTATTTTACAAGACAGCCAATATTGAGACGGTGTATATACTTTAAAATAGTGTAGAAAAGGGCCTTGTATATTTTTTCTAACACAGTATTTTCATAGTAATTTACATTGTGTGTGGGAGCAAATTTCTCAAATCCCTTTGAACATATTCTCCCTCTCCCCTGTTTTTCTCTTTGCTCACTATTGAATCATTTTCAGGTTTCTTGATTTCTTATCTTTTCCCGATGAGCATTTTAGCTTCTGTCCACTTCTACTTTCAGAATTCTTCAGCTACCAACACCCACCTCCTCAGAGAGTTGCTGGAGATTTTACTAACAAAAATTTTCTCTGTCACATTTAGGAGACGTGCTTCCTTATCTTTATTCTATCAAGCTGGGTGAATTTACACAAAACACTTTATATCTTAGAACCAGTTTCCTCTCTGTAGAATGTAGCTAACCTCTATTCTGTGGTCACAAGGATCATCAAAATAAAAAATAATCATAGTTAATATGTGTGGCTTACTAACCATGTTCTAGAAACCATGTCAAGTGCTTTCTGCAGATGGTTCCACTTTTATTTTACTATTGGAACTATCGTCAACCCTACTTCGCAGACTACTAAATTGAGTGTCTGAGCTGCTAAGCCACTTGTCCAACGATATACAGCCAGTAAGTAACAGAATGAGGATCAGCATTTGAGATAGAAATATTCTACACAAAAATGTACTGTTAGAGTGAAACTAGAGTGGTATCATCTCAGATAAGCGTTCATGCCTGTTCGCTTATCGAATCGGCGGAATACATTCAATGCATTCAGGAGATTGGGAGACATTGTTTAAATTTTCCCCAAAACCCAGAAGAACTCAAAAGTACTCATTGTCTTGGCCTTATTGGTATTTGACTATGAATACAATAGATCCCACAGAAGCAAGTCTAGTAGAGTGGCCTTGGAGAAAGGCTAGGATTTAGGAGCAGGTTTAGGCAACTCAAGCCTTCTCGGCTTCCATTTTCTCATCTGTACTTTCATAATTCTGATTTTTAAAAGCACCCTTGTTGAAAGTAAAGGTTCAGTGAAACAGCACAGATGAAGTCCTTCCTATTTGGTCTGGCAGGTAGTAGTTGCTCAACACGTCTTGTCTATTAATGACGACCACAATGATAATAGTGGACTAATAATGAATTGATAAAATATGATTATGTAAGTTCAAATGAGTTTTGATCTCACCCCTCTCCTCTGTTTCATATGGTTTTTATGTTCTACATTGTATGGCTTAACGTTGGCAGGTGGGGGATTTTGATAGACACATGATAAAATCAGAAGCCCCAAGACTTATATTTTCATCACAGAAATGTATTACTTCCTTGAGTTGTGACCTGGAGAGAGTTACTTTGTCTAAGTTAACCTTACTTGTAAAAATAA
Source organism: Callithrix jacchus (assembly GCF_049354715.1). NCBI lineage: Eukaryota > Metazoa > Chordata > Mammalia > Primates > Cebidae > Callithrix > Callithrix jacchus. Next base: position 124,605,407 of record NC_133514.1, read on the forward strand.
TCAAAAATATACCTACCCTTTCTCGTCATCTCAGCCTCTCCGCAGTCAGTGTGAGGTACCATTGGTATAGTGTATATGAAGGGGTTTGCAAGATCTGGAGTGCTGTATGTATGCTATTTTGCCTCTTCAATTGTGAGTGGTGTTTTCCCATTCTCCTTAAATGACCCAACACTACGCTCTTGGTAAAATAAATGCATTTGTGCATGAACATTTGGCAAATAATAAGAGCTGCATTTGCAAGAATTTTTCCCTTGAACAGCCAAGTGAGCCACTATGAGCTGCACTGTAGCAGTGACATTTACAATAATTTGTTCAGAAGAGCAATTGCCAACTTGCTTATTTGACTAGTATGGAGTACTATACGTTGTTTAGGGAGATGAGATCAGTAAACCAGCAATTTGGTAGAGCCATCAGAGAAGAGGATGAAAAGAAATGAATATCTGAGATCCTGAGTTTCCAATCAGATCAAGAAAAAGAAGCCTATAAGAATAGGTCCCATTTATTTGGGGGAGAAACATACACCGCTTTGTATGAAGGCTTCATTTTCTAGGAATATTTTCTAATGCTTTCAAAAACATTGTGATATAGGTAGGACTATTCCCATTTTACAGATGAGAAAACTGAGACTATGAGGTTTAAGTCACTAGTCTGCTCCTTCTTCCATTCTGGTTTTTAGAAAATGGTGCCACCACCTATCCAGTCACACAAGCCAAAGTCCTATGAGTGAGCTCTGGTTTATCCCTTTCTCTCTCACTTCTCATATCCAACTGACCATTCAGGCCTGCTGATTTTAGTTCTTAAATATCCCTTAGCTTCTGTTTTTTCTTTCCATTAAAATTCTCATTGCAGCCCTTCTGTGGATTACCTCCTGGCCTTCCACCTGTGTGTCTGTGTCCATGTTGTCTCCAGTCTGTCCTCCACATAAGTCAGACCATGCCCCATACCTCCCAGTCCTTCTTAGAATGAGGACAAACCTCCTCACCACGGCCACAGTCTTCTTTCCATTTCTCTGTCCTCATGGCGTGCCCCTCCTCTCTGCTCTGCACTGCAAAGACTCAGCATCTTGTACTGGCCAAGGTCCAGGTCCCCCTGCACCACATATTTGCCAGGAATGCCAGATCGTCCTTACTTTGCCCACTTACTGCCCACTCATGCTTCTGATCTCGGTCCCTCCCTAGGGGAAACCTTTCCTGACCTTTGTAACTAAAGCAAAGCCTTCTCCTGGGTGCTCTCATTGTTCCAGAGACCTGCCTGCACAGCACTTGTACCAGTTAAACCTTTACATTAACTGGAGTGACAGATATGTTAGTGTCCACTGCTGCCTCGCAGGAATAAAGCCAGAAAAGGCAAGGCCCTATCTGTGTGCATTTCTACAGTCTAGTGTGCTTAGTGAGATATTGTTTAAGAAGAATGAGTTGGACATGACAGCATGGATGGAAAGTGATGGATTGAGGATTTAAACATACTTCTTTCTGGTTCTAGAGAGTTGGCTGCTAACACTATTCACTTTGGGACAGTGTCATTTTCGGACTGATAAGGGTACTTTTTGCTACGATCAAATATATTTTGGGTCCATCAGATGAAGTTTGATAAAAGTGGGTTATTAAGAACCCACTGATAAGCAGAGCTGCCTGACCAAGATGTTCAGATTTTGCATCAAAGAGAAAAGTAATGAAAGTGGGCTGATGGGAGGGGAAGGAGGGCTGAAAAGTGAAGCAGGAACAGCTATTTCTATAGTGCCCTTGACCCTACCTTTCTCTGTTCTTCACTCTGGCTGAAATTGACCACCCTGAGTGCATTCAGATAATGATAAATTATCTCTGTCACACTGTGTGTGTGTGTGTGTGTGTGTGTGTGTGTGTGTGTGTGTGTTTGGCTATGTACAAAAGAGGCAGCTTCTGTGAATAAATGAAGCCTTGTAATTAAGGAATTTGTTGTAAATGGCAAGATGCATTGGTGCTTGGTCCTTAGTACTCCTCGCTGAGGCCACATTTCCTTGAACTGGCTTGTATTTGCCACTGACACTACTAGCAGCAGGATGGAGGGGAGGAAGGAAGAAACCAGGTGTTGCAATGCTTAGCGCCTGCTTTCAGCTTTGCTGCAAACTAAAACACTGACTGACTTTGATTAACCCCCTAACCTCTTTGAGCCTCAGTTTTTTCATCTGAAAAAATCAATGATGGTTTGAATTTCTTCCGAATATGACATTCAGTTATCTCTCTCTCCATTGTGGAAGCACTGGGAGCTATTGTTCTCCTGTGTCTGGTGGCCGTTATGACTTCTGCATTATCAAGGGGCCCTCTCTAACCTAAATAACCCCCCAAAGAAATTAAGTTTGTAATCATTTCTGCCTGGTAAGTGAAATGACAAGAGAAAAGAGCTAGTTGTCAATAGCCCTGTGGATGGCCAATTAATGGGATCTGTGCAAACAGTTGCTTATAGAGCCATAATTTGCCTTTCGTTTTCCTTTGCAACTCAGAAAAAAGTGAATAATTTTCAAAGAGCCTCTCATTGAACATATTTTTTAAAAACATGTCATTGGCAAAAGGGGCACTTGGTTGCTTGATTGCCATATATCTCTGAGTATGTGGAACAGTTATTTTTAGCTGGGGGTAACTAGCTGAGAAGAAAGCTGCAGCATCTTGGAGGCAGAAGAATCTTTGTATGTCTTATGTTGGCATGGAGAAAGCAAAGCGAAAGGGCAGAGTATAAAAGGTTGTTAACTAGATAAGGGGTCAGCTGCATTTCCTCTGGCTGCTCAGAGGTGAGGCCCTAAAGCAATGGAGACAACATTGTGGGTGGGAATGTGTTTGCAGGGTCTAATTAGTTTACCCAAGAAAAGCAAAAAAGAGAAAGGGCTAAAAATATGTAGATTGTAAAATTCATGGCTTCATTTGCTCTTCTTTGCCTTTGAAACCTTTTTAAAACCTTATAGTAGAACAATTTGTAATCCTTGAAGCCTTTTTGCTACCACTCTTGTCAGCTTGTCTAAGGCCACCGTAACTTATCAGCTACTGGGGAAAGTTGTTTAAACTCTCTAAGCCTCCTTTTTTCCCACTGGTTCACTTAGGGGCACCAATTCCTAATGTTTCTGCCTGAGTTATTGTTTTTCAGATCCCATAATTGTTTGCATATGTGCTCTATAAGATGCGTCACCTAGCACACGTTGTGGGCAACCTCAGGTGTAGAAGTTAGGACATCTTTGTGCCTGGATTTGGCTGTTACTAACAAGACGGAACGGGGAGGAAGGGCAGAGTAGACTACTGTAGAATTTTTCTGGATTCTTTTGGTTTCTCCATAAAATGATACTGTTCTTATATTTAAAGATAACTATCTGCCTAGGCGTATTGAAATTCTAAGGTTGACACCACTTTGCATTGATCCTAGGGCAGGGTTTCAGGATTGCTGAAGCAGCATTATCCTTTTACAGTACAGATTTCAGTCAGCAGGCTGGCCATGGCCTCCTCAGTGTGCAATCTTCTTACTGATGGTGGGCGTCAGTGGGCTGAACTCACAGTTTCCATCTCTTAGGCTGGGCAGGCCCATGGTGGCAATGGAAAAATTTCATGGGAACATACATAAGAAGTAATAAGAAATCCATCTTCTTAAAACCTTCATAGGAGATTTCCTGAAGATTTATAAAAGGCACTTCATTGATCAAATGACTCTGATGTTTCCCCTCACTGGAAGAAATTCAGGTCACCAGCCCACTTAAAATCATTGTGTTCTCCTTTTGCAGTAACCTCTGCTCATATAATTTCTTTTTGGCATATTATATACTATTAACTTAATATCCTGATTAGTGGAGCTAGCAAACACTCAGTATCACTATAAACTGCAGTATCATAACTGACTTCCTTTAAAAATCATCTAATGTTTCTTTAAAATCACTGGTGCTTTTGTAAAGTAGTTCATATTTAGGAATATGAACATTTTATCATGCTGGAAAATTATTTGAATTCCTTTTCATTTAAAACCTATAGCTTTCTATTTAATCTAGCTTTCACAAATATTTTCTTTGCCCACTATAGAAAAATCGAGTTTAGAGATAAATGTAAAGTCACTCATAGCTCCATCCAAAAGTCAACAACTCTTAATATCATTAATTTTGTTCTTGTTCTCAGTATTTTTGCTGAATCTATGTTTCGTAGAGTTTCATCATATGTCAGATAAAACTGCATATATATGAGTTTTTAAACAATACATTTTTATTGTCATAAATGAAATACACATTTAATATGGTATGACTAGGACATATAGAGAGATATAACAAAGAAAATTAAAGTCATTTAAAATCTTACCAAATCTAATAACCATAAACCTTTCGATGTATTTTCTCAGAATACTTTTTCCTATGCCTTTTATATTTTCTTGATTATCAAGTACTTCAAGCGTATAGAAAAGACAGAAACTAATATAAGCAGCAATGGAAAATTTTAAAATATGGGTATTTTTCTGCATGTGTTTCAGATTGTTTAGTTTTTGTTGTCCTTTGCCCTCCCCACGTGTCCCTTTATTTTCCTGGCAAAACAAAGCATTACAGATATAGTTGCAGCTTCCTATACTCCATTTTATTTTTCTAAAACTTATTGATATTGAAATGTCTACCTCTGGTCTACTTACTTTCCCTGCCGAATAATACTTTACCATATGGAAATACCACGATGTACAATTACATGCATAGTGCCATATACATTTGTTTACAGGTTTCTTGGGAAGAATCTCTCTTACTGTGTTCCCAGAAGAGGGATTGGTAAATTGTAGGGGAGGCTTGTCTTCATTTTTACTATGAATTTCCAATTGTTTAAAGTAGTTGTAACAATTGGTATTCCCACAGGAAATGTGGGGAAACTTGTTTTGTGTTTGGCTTCACTTGATATTCCTAGGCTTTTACTTTTTGTTTGTCAATCTTATGAATGTGAAATGGTATGCTTTAATTTATATTGTGCGTAGACTTTATTATTCGGGACACATGTAACCTTTCTCATGCACCACTGTCATGGATTTGTTTTCAATTTAACTCATTTATTACGCACGGAAAATTGTGAGGTTTCTCAAAGATGGCGATGAGAACTGCTGATGGATTTGCTGCATTAGATCCACCCTCTCCAGCTCTGGCCCTCTAGTGTCAGTATTTCTGCCTTCCATTTCTAGTGCTTCCTCTTTTCAGGTTCTGGGAACATTCTGGCTGTAGAAATCAGTTGCAGTAATTGGAAGAACTTTTACTAAAGTGACTTACTTGTTTTCTTACCTAGTAATTATGCAGACTGTAAAATATATTTATAAAAAATTCAAGTTATATACAAAACCAGACACTACCAAAGCATATACAAGTTCATAATCCCTTTTATTTTTCTCTTCTTCCTCTTCCAATATATAACCACTTGTAGAGAGCCCCTACTATTTCCTTTGTATTTATGTTTATGGCCAAATGCAATAGATATTCTCTAACATATCTCCTTGGATCCATGAGAAGAAGGTGAATGTAATTTTTAAAAATGAATATGATATCTCTACATCAGCACAGTATTGCATTATACGGAAATAAGAGAAAGAATCTAACTCTTCCATGGACATTTAGGTTGCTTGTAGTTTTCTATTATTTTAAACAGTGTTGTGCAAAACGTTCTTGTAAATGTCTTTGGACATCGATGTGAAAATTGTCTTAGGAGATATTTGTAGAAATGCTATTTACATGGTCTTTTTTGACTACTTTTTTCATTTTTATTTAGAACATTTTCTAGAACTTTAGGAATTGGTGACTTCTAAGTAGGTGTAAAACACAGTACCGGGCCAGGCATGGTGGCTCACACCTGTAATCCCAGCACTTCGGGAGGCCGAGGCAGGTGGATCACGAGGTCAAGAGATCGAGACCATCCTGGTCAACATGGTGAAACCCCATCTCTACTAAAGATACAAAAAATTAGCTGGGCATGGTGGTGCGTTCCTGTAGTCCCAGCTACTTGGGAGGCTGAGGCACGAGAATTGCCTGAACCCAGAATGCGGAGCTTGCAGTGAGCTGAGATCACGCCATTGCACTTCAGCCTGGGTGGCATGAGCGAAACTCCGTATCAAAAAAAAAAAAAAAAAAAACAAAAAAAAACACAGTACCTGGATTCTCTGAGCTTTATGTTCTGTTTGAAGCAGGGGAAGTGACAGTAACTACCTGTTAGGGTGATTTTGAGGATTAAATGAGATACTGTGTACAAAGTTTATAGCATGGGTTTTGGATCACAGCAGAGAGTAAAAAGTTCAGTTTTGCCTCCTCTTAGTCGGTCCCGAACCCAAATATACTTTTAAATATTCTTTCAGCACAGATTTTAAAGTTTGATAGAAATAGAATTATATTGTGATCACTCCATATGTAAGGTTTCTTTTAGTCAAGAAAATGTTTTTGATATTCAGCCATGTTGTTGCACATGTCAATAGTTCTTTCCTTTTTTATCCTCCTATCTCAGGTCTTAAAAAAGGAATACTGCAAAAAAAAAATGAAACAATATTTCCACTTGTATTCGGTTTTGGTCTACAGTTGACATTGTTCTCAAGTATCACTAACAGGTTCCCATGGAGAGAAAAATTTATTTTCTGTCCACAACATAACAGGAATTATAACAGATGCAGAAGGCCTACTAGCCCTGTGTGAAAATCATCATGTTGACTATATTTCTCAAAAGTTAAACTCAGGTGTAGGGGCCGCTGTCAGTCTTTGTTTCCTCACTATCAATCCCACCACTTTTATTTTTTCATTTGGGGAAAAATAATAATGACTGTAAGAACAATGAAAAATAATAAAAGGACAGTAAAAAGGTTGAATGCACTGGCTGTGGCAGGGAGCAATCAGAAATGGTTTGTTATTTCCCTTCACTTTATCAAAGTTGCTACGTGGACTCATTCTTACCCACCTGTTGGGTAGAATCTTTGATATATTCTATTTCACTGAGCAATTTAAGATATTAAGAAATTCTGTCTAGTTCAAAACAGGAGCAGAAAACCAAGCACCACACTTTCTCACTCATAATTGGGAGTCGAACATTGAGAACACATGGACACAGGGAGAAAACAACACACATTGGGGCCAGTTGGGGGTCAGAGGAGGGTGAGACGGGGAGACCATTAGGACAAATAGCTAGTGCATGTGAAGCTTAAAGCCTAGATGAATGGTTGATAGGTGCAGCAAAGCACCATGGTACACATATACCTATATAATAAACCTACACATTCTGAACCTGTATCCTGGAACTTAAGAAAAATCCTGTTTAGTTTAATTTCCAAACTCAAAAATCTCATTCAACTGAAAACTTAACCCTTTTTTACATATTTTAACACATAAAATAATCAACAATGAAAACAGGTAGAGGTTGAGCATCTCTGATCCATAAACCCCAAAATCCAAAATATTCCAAGATCTGAAATTCATCCACATCGATGGCTGAGATAGCGATATGTGTGCTTTCTGATGGTTCAATGTATACAAACTTTGATTCGTGCACAAAATTGCTAAAAATATGTAAAATTTTATTTGCGTTATGTGTATGAGGTGTACGTAAACATAGGTGAATTTTGTGTTTAGACTTCAGTTATATCTTTAAGAGATCTCTTTATGTATATGTAAATGTTCCAAAATATGAAAAAAGTTTAAAATCCAAAACACTTCTAGTCCCAAGGAATTCAGATAAGGAATATTCAACCACTACATCTAATAAGTCATGGATACTTTAAAATGAAATTTTAAAAGTATTTAGAGTCCAAAAGACATCAGGAGAAAAGGGACAGGACAAAAAGTGGGGAAGGGGATGCAAACGAAAACAAACAAAATAATGAAACAAACCATTAAATTGTAAGCTTGAATCCAATTACATCATTCGACCTCTAATAAATCTATATTTAATAACGTTAAATGTTATTGAATCATACCACATACTCCAATTAAAGTGCAGAGATTGCCAGAATTGATTTAAAAAACCCACAAGACCCAGTGCTGTATATGAAATACACACTTTGAATAGAAAAAAGAAGACAAATATACGTAGGTCTAAATAAGTACATTTGAATTTTTTTAAGACAGTGTCCTACTCTATCCCCTAGGCTGGAGTACAGTGGTGCAATCTCTGCTCACTGTAAACTCCGCCTCCTGGGTTCGAGCAATTCTCCTGCCTCAGCCTTTTGAGTAGCCGGGAATACAGAAACCTGCCACCACGCCTAGCTAAATGTTGGGGTATTTTTAATAAAGCTGGGGTTTCACTGCATGGGATAGGCTTGTCCTAAACTTTTGACCTCAAGTGATCTACCTGCCTCAGCCTCCCAAAGTGCTGGGATTGCAGGTGTGAGCCACTGTACCTGACCCTAAATGAGTACATTTAAAATGATATACTATGCAAACAGTCAGCAATGGAAGTGTGAAGAAGCTATATTAATACCAAATAAAATGTGCTTAAGTCAAAACAGTATTTCCAAAGATAAAGAGGGATAGTTCATGATTACAGAAGAGTCATTTCATCAAAAAAATGGGTTAAAAATAATTTGTGCATCAATTTGCACAAAACAAAATTGAACTAAAGGAATAAACAAACAATCCACAATTTTGATTGGTGATTTTAATACCCATCTCCCAAGCAGTTGATAGATAAACTAGACAAAATCTTAGTCAAGATGCAGATGACCTGAACAACACTCTCCACCATCTTAAACAAACCAATGGAAGACGACACCCAATAACCACAGAATACTGTATGTTTCAAGTACATGTAGTGTTCACTAGGATAGGTCACATGCTAGGTCGTAAAACAAGACTGAATGGATTAAATCAAATTGAATTCATGCAGTGTATGTTACCTGACCACAATAGGATTAAAACAGAAATTAACAATAAGAGAACTAGGAAAGCTCCAAGTACTTGGAGATTAAATATAATACACAAGCCCAAGAAGAAAGCAAAAGGTAGAATATAAAATATTTTATTCTAAGGGATAATCAAAATACAACATGCCAACACTTATGAATTACAGCTATGGGAGTTCCCAGAGGGAAGTATAGCCGTACATGCTTATACTGCAATAGAAGAAAAAGAGAAAGGTCTAAAATCAATGACGTAAATGTTCACCTAAAGAAGATTGAAAACACACACACACACACACACACACACACACACACACACACACAGCAAAGAAAACTCCAACGAAGTAGTAAGAAGGAAACAATAAAGGTAAAAGTGCAGAGATAAACCAAATTGAAGACAGACAAAATAATAGAGAAAACTAACAAAGCAAAGAAGCTGGTTGTTTTAAAATATCAACGTTAATAAACCTTAAGCTACTCTGATCATGAAAAAAAGAGAGGAAACACAAATGGTCAGTATCAATATCAGAAGTGAAAGCGAAGTGAAACTATCACTACAGATCCTGCAGACGTGAGAAGGATAATAAGAGACTATCATAAACAACGTCATGGTGACAAATTCTGCAACTTAGATGAAATGAACAAAGTATCTGAAAAATACAACAAAAACTAACACGAATTTTGCAGAAAATGTGTCCGGGAAAATTAAAAGATACATTAAACAAAAGAATATGCAAGCCACAGCCTGACAGAAAATGGTCATAAATCTATTTTCAGTAAAGAGCCTGATTTCCAGAATATAGAAAGCAGTTTTATAACCTGAAAATAAGGCTGGGCACAGTGGCTCACACCTGTAGTGCCAGTACTTTGGGAGGCCGAGGAGGATGAATGATGAATGGCTTAAGGCCAGGAGTTTGAGACTAGTCTGGGCAACATGGTGAGACCCTGATACCTAGTATAAGTACAAAAAATTAGCCTTGCATATTGGCTAATATCAATACAAAAAGTTAGCCTGGTATCAGCTAATTGGGAGACTGAGGTGGGAGGATCGCTTGAGCCCAGGAAGCAGAGGCTGTAGTGAGCCAAGATTGCACCATTGCCTTCCAGCCTGGATGACAGAACAACTAAAAGAAAAAAAGAGAACAATTACTGTTTAGAAGGGGAAAAAATTTGGGGAGCCACTTTGCAAAGATAATATACAAGTGGGACAAAATGGTTAACATCAAGGAAATGCAGATTAAAACCACAGTGAGATACTACTACACACCCCACAAAATAACTAGGTTGGGAAAGACTAAACACCAAATGTTGGCAAGAATACAGCACAACTATAACTATTGCTAATGGGACTATAAAACAGTACAACTACTTTGTTAAATTTCTGGAATTTTCTTATAGAACGAATATACATCTCATCTATAATAAATTTCCGAGTTAGGAATCTACCCCAATTAGTGAAAATACATGTTAATAAAAATACTTACAGAAGACCACAATAGCTTTACTCATACTAATCAAAAGTTGAAAATATTTCTGGTGACCACAAATAGAGGATCAGGTAGCGAACTACGTTATTTCATAGCATGAAATACTACTCAGCAATAAAAATGAAAGAGATACTGATATGTGTAACCTGACTGATAAATATAAAAATTAGTTTGTGGACTGAAGGGAGCCTTATATATAGGGTTATCACAACATGATTCAAGTTATGTGGAATTTCTAAAGTTGGCAAACTTAGTCTACAATGAAAAAAATCCAAGGGTACAGAGCTGGAGACTGAGACAAGTCATGAGGAAACTTTCTGTGATTGTATTAGTCCGTTTTTTCACTGCTGATAAAGACATACCTGATACTGGGTACTTTATTCAAAAAAGGTTTAAGGGACTCACTGTTGCACCTGGCTGGGGAGGCCTCATCATCACGGCAGAAAGTCAAAGGGACATCTTACATGGTGGCAGACAAGAGAGAAATGAGAAACAAGCAAAAGGGCTTTCCTCTTATAGAAGCATCAGCTCTTGTGAGACTTATTCACTATCACAAGAACAGTATGGGGGAAACTGTCACCATGATTAAATTCTCTCCCACCAGGTCCCTCCCACAACACGTGGGAATTCTGGGAGCTACAATTCAAGAAGAGATTTGGGTGAGGACACAGCCAAACCATATCAGGGATTATAGTAATGTTCTTTATTTGATAGAGTTTTGGGTTACACATATGTATACTTTTGTCAAAATTCGGTAAATACATACTTAAAATTTTTGCATTTCATCATTTGTAAACTTTACACCAAAAGGAAAAAAAAAGGTACCAAATTCTAGTTAATGCACGTTGAGTTACTGATGTCTGCAATTTACTTTAAAATGCCTCAAAACTATAATGGATTACTGGATGGATAGAAAGATGGATCTATGGATGGACATGAGATAAAACAAGACTCCAAGTTGGTGAAGATACAGTTGAAGTGTTCACTGTAAAGTTTTTTCAACTTTGTTGTACATTCATAAATGTTCATGATAAAATATCAACGAAAACAATTTTCATCCCTCCTCCTCTGTGACAGCCTCAGCCTGAGAAACCCACAGTGGGAAGGGAAAGGAGGGCAGTGTGTTTGTTTATGACCACCCACCCTCACTTCTTAGCAGTGCTTTCTGGCTCTTCTAGGGTTGGATAGGGGCAGGGAGAAAGGAGAGACAGAGGAACAGATAGGGCTTTATTGAATAGTTCAGCTGTATTATGGTGTCACATTTTAGGAGCAGTCATGCAGTTTTGGGCCCTTTCTCATGCGTTCCTGAGAAATTCTCCTGGTAGGGATCTCTGACAGCAGTTCACTACCTCAGGTAATACAGTTTCTAGGAAGCCACTAAGAGCCCTCCTACCACCTGCCTCTGGGGGTCCTGGGCAGCCTCTTCCTTACCCCTGGCAGGAAGCTTTTCAGGGCAGCGTCCTCCTTAAAATCAATGGTTTTCTCTATTATGGAATTCCTATTTGGCCCATATAAAACATGCAAACACCTTTGTTTGGCTTAACTTGAAGTACGGGCCACTCCCAGCTCCAGTCTTTATCGCTTCTATCTGCCCCATTATTTCAACTTGGCCACAGCCTTTTGCCTTTGGATTGTATTCAGATGGGATAGCAGTTCCCGCGTTCTCCAGCCTTCAGGGACAGGAGCTAATCAGTTTGATTTTTTAATTAGAAGTTCCTGTTCAGGCAGCTCATTAGCTTTAAAATGAAGCAGCAGCATTTTCCCATCCATGAGAATTGGGTGAGGAGGGAGTTCATACAACACACAACCCTTTCAAAAGTCTTCAGTGTAATTAAAAAAAAATGCCCAGTGTGGTGGCTCACATCTGTAATCCCAGTACTTTGGGCAGCTCAGGTAGGCAGATCATAAGGTCAGGCTTTGGAGACTACCCTGGCAAACATGGGGAGACATTCATTCCCAAAGCAAAATTTTGGAATTGTAATTCCAAAAGCAAAAATCCAACCACAAAAGATAAAGTCTTAATCAGTAGAGCTTTACAGAAGGAAGTAATGTAGGTAGTAAGGGCACTTTCGGAAATGTCTGGAATCAGAGGAGTCGATGTATCACCTGTTAGAAATTATACTCGCTTGGTAGCAAAATTTTCCTTGTGTTCACTTAAAATAATAGTCTTGTTTTAAAACCAACGCACAGTCAGAGGGTGACTTGGATGTTTATTTTTTATTCTCTTTCCTTGTTTTAAGAATGGATTTTTCCTAAATTCTAATTATTATTGTAACTTACATAAGTGCAGCCGATTTTGCTTTTAAGGATAAAACTACATTTAAGTAGCTTTGTCTGGATTATCAAAACCAGGCCCTGAAGAAGTGAGTTCCTAAAGGGTAGGAACTTTGCTTATGTCTATATCTCAGTTGTGTTAAACAGAATAACTGGCGCAAATTAGCAAATGATGCACTGAGGAATCATAGAACAAAAGACTTTATGAAGAACTAAGTTTCAGATTCAGGGTGACGCTAAGGAGCTAGTGTACCAGAGGATGGTATGCCTTCTGCAATCACAAAAGCAGCATTCAGTCTGATCTGGGCTCTAAGAAGTGCTCCTTGAGACCTGACATTTTATCCTAACACTGCCACTAACAGGTTAAGTCAGAAAGAGTTCAGTTCCCAGAGCTTTCGATTTCTGGTTTCCAAATCAGCACAATGAGAAACTGAAAAGAAGGAAAGAGGAAAAAAAAGAGAGGGTCAGAGATCCCTCCTGCTTGTACAATGCCATGATTTGGACACAGGATTTGGGCAACCATGGCCCATCCACCAATTCCTGCCTGTCGTCTCTTGTCAGACAGCTCATGAGCCATGAATGTGAAAGAATTCAAAAAAGTAACAATATTTTGGGACATGTCAACAATTATATAAAATGCAATTTTCAGTTCTCATAAAAGTACTTTGGAACTCAGCCCCACTCCTTTATTACCCATTTCTATGGCTGCTTTCACACCACAACCACAGAGATGAGTAGCTGTGACAGAGACCATATGGGCTGCCAAGCCTAAAATATTTACTGCCTAGACCTTTCCAGAAAAAAAAAAGGATTGCTGATCTTTTACACAGACAATCAAGCAAGCGATCACCTGAGAACATTAAAATCTGTGTCTAGGACCAATGGGGCCTATATAAACTAGGGAATAATCTTCCCCACTACTTATGCAAGAACATTCACCCTTGAGAGAGCAGGCTACATGGCTTGGCAGCACTACTGCCACCAGTCCAGACTTCCCCTCACCTGTGCCCTATAAGTGACCAGCATTTCTAGGCATCCGTGGAGCAGCGGGGTGCATTCTCATGGCTGGCCCCACACCTTCCCTTCCTCCTGCTTCCTCACATTCTATTTTCTGAGTGGTTGTCAAAGGAACGCTGAATTTTGCTGTCACTTTTTCAGACCCCAATTCCACTTATGACAGTCTTGGTACCAGGAAGCATTCCAAGCTCCTATCTCATCACCACAACCGCCTGCTTCTCACTTAGTCCAGACGAGCTTGCCACAGTGCACTTGCTTTTTAATCGCTCTCTCTCTTCTTGCCTTCACCTCCTCTCCCTCCCTCTCTCCCTGGCTCTTTCTGTCACACGGGTGTGTGCACATACACAAGTTCCGATTAGATAAAAGAAGAAACACTTTTTAAGTTTCTTTCTAGGCCTAATAGAAATTTTTTTTTTTTTTTTTTTTTACAAAAACAGAGCTGTTTTTTTCCATTGCAAAAAATAATAAAATAGATTTATGAGGTACAGAGGCGTGCAGAAAAGTATTTTAGAAGTGGAGTCAGAACTCTACTGTGGAAAGGGGGCTTTCTCTGTGCCCCTCGCACTCATGGACACCATCTCTAATGCACCGTTCACGCCTAGACCCACGCCTCAGCCTTTCCGGGGGTCGTTCAGAGCCACCTGCCAGGCAGGCACTACCACGCCGGCCTCTCCGGAGCACAGACTTCTGCTCCGTCTACATCCCAGCCTGTGCACCCGAAGGGACCCAACAGCTGAGTCCCAGCCCCACTGCGGCAGAGGGCAGGGACCAGCACGCACACCCTCAAGTCTACATGAAGACCCTCGCCGAGACTGTCACCAGCACCGACCCCTGGATCACCCCGGCCCTGGGCGACGGATGGGGGTCTGGGGCGCATGCCCCAGAGGCATGGAGGCAGAGAGGAGGCCAGCGGAAGTGAGAGGTCACTGGGACAGGCTTGTCTTCCCCTCCCTTCCAGCAGTGGCGGGCCCCAGTCCCCACCCCTCTCCCAGGCCCCCGGTCTGGTGGCACCATGGCCACAAAGGGCAGCGAGGGTGGGTGCCCGACGCCTTGGTGCCTCGTGGTACCTGAACCCACTTGGTCGAGTGGCAGCTGCACCGCATCGCCGAGGGGCCGCAGCAGGGTGGAGTCCGTGGTACTGGCGGTGCCGGAGGGCGATGGAAAGTCTTAGACTAGGGACTGCTCTCCACCTTGCGCCCAGTGCCGCCCGCGCTCATTGCGAGTGACCGCTCCCTCGCCTCCAACTTCCAGCAACTCCCAACGCTGGTTCTCCACGTTGTGCACGCAGGCGCGGACAGCTGCCCACAGCACAATCCCGGCGTGGAACCCTGACGCGGCAGGCAATCAGAGAGCGCCGGCTGCACAGCGTCCCTCCCCTGTGCTGAGGGGCGGGGCAAAGGGAGGAGGCTCACGGGAAGGTTGTAGCCTGAGGGCGCCTCCTGGGCAGAGTGGGATGCCTTTCTGGGGTGAAACTTTAGAAGGGTGTCGTTGCCCCTTCGCCCCTCCCTTTTTGCTCCCTGGAATGTCATGGCCATCCACCTCTCTCTAGGAGGGACAGCACGCAACCTAGGGGTGGGCAGTGGCCCCCCAAAAAAACAGCAAAGTGAGGGACGTCCAAAGCATTGCTGGGGACATTGGGGACCAAGCTTGGGCCTGGGAGGAGGGGAACGGTGAACCAAACCTAGCTGAAAAGCCCTTTTGTCTTCAAAACTGCTGTGTAAAAGCCCAAAGTGGAAAACAATCCCGTGGTCTGACCCTTTCAGTCCCCCTCCAGCTGCACCTCAGCCATCCAGGCGGAGCCAGGTGTTCCTGGGTTGGATGCCTGTGGTTGCGGGGAGATGGACTCACCTTTGTTGCGTTAAAATTTAGTTCTTTGGTAGCCACCCGCTCTTATTGAACGTCCTGCCTTCCTCCTCAAAGAGGTGGTTTCTAAGCATCCCTTCACCCCCTGAGCACAGTCACCCTCAGACTTTTGAATTCTGCATGTCCGCATACCTTCTGGGTGTTGAGGGAGGGTTATATACATGTGTAATTCATTTGCCCCAAACTTCATAAAAGTAATCCATTTGGGCTCTTTGAAAATGCAACATCAAGTTTTGTTCAGCAGACGTTTAGAAGAGGAATGCCACAGGAGGGTTCCTAATTCCCCTTGGGAGCTCAAGACTTAAGGGATTGGCAGTTTGTGATTTGGGTAAAAATAGTGTTTACTGGGAGTTTAACTACATGTTTTAATACTTTTGGTAGAATAGCTCAATAATAAAATAGATTTTATTACATTCACGACTGAATAAAGACTGTTAGAAAAAATACACAATGCCTTATTCTACTTAGTTTTGGATTATATACACCAACTCAGTATGCTCGCTCAGGGAAAATACCGAAATTTTAATTTTATGCGAATTGGAAAAAAATCTAAATATTATCTAGGCACCCCAATGTTAAAAGCAAAATTGCTGTGAATATAATCTGTAAGAAAAAATATACAATGCCCTTTTGTACTCTGTTTTGGAGTATATACACCAATTCAATATGCTCTCTCATGTAAACTACCAAAATTCTAACTTTATGCGAATCGAAAAAAATCTAAATATTATCTAGGCACCCCAATGTTAAAAGGAAAATTGCTCTGAATATAATCCGTCATAAAAAATATACAATGCCCTTTTCTACTGTGTTTTGCAGTATATACACCAACTAAATATGCCCTCTCATGTAAAATACCGAAATTCTAATTTTACGCGAATTGAAAAAAATCTAAATAATATCTAGGCCTCCCACAGCTAAAAGAAAATGGCTCTGAATATAGTCTGTTAGTTAAAATATACAATACCTTATTCTACTCTGTTTTGGAGTATATACAGCAACTCCGTATGCTCTCTCATGTAAAATACAGAAATTGTAATTTTACCCGAATCGAAAAAATATAAATACGATCTAGGCAACCCAATATTAAAAACAAAATTGCTCTGAATCAAATCTGTCAGAAAAAATATACAATGTCCTATTCTACTCTGTGTTGGAGTATATACACCACCTCCATATGCTCTCTCATGTAAAATACAGAAATTCTATATTTAAGCGAATCGAAAAAAATCTACATTTTATCTAGGCACCTTAATGTTAATAGCAAAATTGCTCTGAATATAATCTGTCAGAATAAATATACAATGCCTTACTCTACTCTGTTTTGGAGTATATACACCAACTCAGTATGCTCTCTCATGTAAAATACCGAAATTCTAATTTTACGTGAATCAAAAGAAACCTAAATATTATCCAGGCACCCAAATGGTAAAAGCAAAATTGCTCTGAATATACACTGACAGAAAAAATATACAATGCATTATTCTACTCTGTTGTGGAGTATATACACCAACTCAGTATGCTCTCTCATGTAAATTACCAAAATTCTAATGTTGCGCGAATCTAAAAAAATCTAAATAATATCTAGGCGCCCCAAAGTTAAAAGAAAATGTCTCTGAAAATAGTCCGTTATAAAAAATATACAATTCCTTATTCTACTCTGTTTTGGAGAATATACACCAACTCAATATACTCTCTGATGTAAAACACCGAAATTCTAATTTTACGTGAATCGAAAAAAATCTAAATATTATCTACGCACCCGAATTTTAAAAGTACAATTGCTCTGAATAAAATCTGTCAGAAAAAATATACAATGGCCTTTTCTACTCTGTTTTGGAGTATATACACCAACTCAATATGCTCTCTCATGTAAAATACAGAAATTCAAATTTTACGTGAATCGAAAAAAATCTAAATCATCTCTAGCCATGCCGAAGTTAAAAAAAAATGGCTCTGAATATAGTCTGTTAGAACAAATATACAATGCCTTATTCTTCTCTGTTTTGGAGTATATACACCAACTCAGTATGCTCTCTCATGTAAAATACAGAAATTCCATATATAAGCGAATCGAAATAAATCTAAATATTATCTAGGCACCCCAATGTTAAAACCAAAATTTCTCTGAATATAATCTTTTAGAAAAAATATACAATGCCCTTTACTACTCTGTTTTGCATTATATAAACCAACTCAATATGCTCTCTGATGTAAAATACCGAAATTCTAAATTTACGTGAATCGAAAAAAATCTAAATATTATCTACGCACCCGAATTTTAAAAGTAAAATTGCTCTGAATAAAATCTGTCAGAAAAAATATACAATGGCTTTTTCTACTCTGTTCTGGAGTATATACACCAACTCAATATGCTCTCTCATGTAAAATACCGAAATTCTAATTTACGCAAATCGAAAAAAATCTAAATAATATCTAGGCGCCCCAAAGTTAAAAGAAAATGGCTCTGAATATAGTCTGTTAAAGAAAATATACAATGCAGTATTCTACTATGTTTTGGAGTATATACACCAACTCAGTATGCTCTCTCATGTAAAATACAGAAATTCTAATTTTACCCGAATCGAAAAAATATAAATATTATCTAGGTACCCCAATGTTAAAAATAAAATTGCTCTGAATATAATCTGTCAGAAAAAACATACAATGCCCTATTCTACTCTTTTTTAGAGTATAGAAATCAACTCCATATGCTCTCTCATGTAAAATACAGGAATTCTATATTTAAGCGAATCGAAAAAAATCTAAATATTATCTAGGCACCCCAATGTTAAAAACAAAATTGCTCTGAATATAATCTGTCAGAGAAAATATACAATGCCGCATTCTTCTCTTTTTTGGAGTATATACACCAACTCCATATACTCTCTCATGTAAAATACAGAAATTCTAATTTTACCCGAATCGAAAAAATCTAAATATTATTTAGGCACCCCAATGTTTAAAACAAAATTGCTCTGAATATAATCTATCAGAAAAAATATACAATGCCCTTTTCTACTCTTTTTTGTTATATATACACCAACTAAATATGCTCTCTCTTGTAAAATACAGAAATTCTAATTTTACCAGCATCGAAAAACCAAAATTTATCTAGGCACCGCAATGTTAAAAACAAAATTGTTCTGAATATATCCTGTCAGAAAAAATATACAGCCCTATTCTACTCGGTTTTGGAGTATATACAGAAACTCAGTATTCTCTCTCATGTAAAATATAGAAATTCTCATTTTACATTAATCGAAAAAAATCTAAATATTACCTGGGCACCCCAATGTTAAAAACAAAATTGCTCTGAATATAATCTGTCAGAATAAATATACAATGCTCTATTCTACTCTGTTTTGGAGTGTATACAACAACTCAGTATGCTCTCTCATGTAAAATACAGAAATTCTAATTTTACGTGAATCGATAAAAATGTAAATATTATCTAGGCACCCGAATGTTAAAAGCAAAATTGCTCTGCACGTAATCTGTCAGAAAAAATATACATTGACATTTTCTACTCTGTTTTTTAGTATATACACCAAATCAATATGCTATGATATGTTAAATACAGAAATTCTAATTTTATAAGAATCGAAAAAATCTAAATATTATGTAGGCACGTCAATGTTAAAAAGAAAATTGCTCTGAATGTAATCTTTCAGAAAAAATATACAATGTTCTATTCTACTCTGTTTTTGAGTATATACACCAACTCAGTGTGCTCTCTCATGTAAAATACCGAGAATATATTTTTACGTGAATCGAAAAAAATCTAAATATTATCTAGGCACCCCAATGATAAAACCAAAATTGCTCTGAAAATAATCTATCAGAAAAAATATACAATGCCCTTTTCCACTCTTTTTTGGAGTATATACACCAACTCAGTATGCTCTCTCATGTAAAATAGCAAAATTCTAATTTTACGAGAATGGAAAAAAATCTAAATAATATCTAAGCGTCCCAATGTTAAAAGAAAATGGCTCTAAATATAGTCTGTTAGAAAAAATAGACAATGCCTTATTCTACTCTGTTTTGGAGTATATACACCAAGTCAGTATGCTCTCTCATGTAAAATACCGAAATTCTATTCTGATGCGAATCGAAAAAAATCTAAATAATATCTAGGCGCCTCAAAGTTCAAAGAAAATGGCTCTCAATATAGTCTGTTAGAAAAAATATACAATGCCTTATTCTAATCTGTTTTGGAGTATATACACCAACTCTGGATGCTCTCTCATGTAAAATAAAGAAATTCTAATTTTACCTGATTCGAAAAAATCTAAATATTATCTAGGCAACACAATGTTAAAAACAAAATTGCTCTGAATATAATCTGTCAGAAAAAATATACAATGCCCCATTCTACTCTGTTTTCGAGTATATACACCATCTCAATATGCTCTCTCTTGTAAAATACAGAAATTCTATATTTAAGCAAATTTTAAAAAATCTAAATATTATCTAGGCACCCCATTTTAAAAACAAAATTGCTCTGAATATAATCTGTCAGAGAAAATATATAATACCCTATTCTACTCTGTTTTGGGGTATATACACCAACTGCATATGCTCTCTCATGTAAAATACAGAAATTCTATATTTAAGCGAATCGAAAAATATCTAAATATTCCCTAGGCACACCGAAGTTAAAAGCAAAATTGTTCTGAATATAATCTGTCAGAGAAAATACACAATGCCATTTTCTGCTCTGTTTTGTATTATATTGTTTTGTATTATATAAACCAACCCAATATGCTCTTTCCTGTAAAATACAGAAACTCTAATTTTACCCGAATTTTAAAAATCTAAATATTATGTAGGCACGCCAATTTTAAAAACAAAATTGCTCTGAATATAATCTGTCAGAAAAAATATACAATGCCCTATTCTACTCTGTTTTTGAGTATATACACCAACTCAGTATGCTTTCTCATGTAAAATACCGATATTCTAATTTTACGTGAATCGAGAAAAATCTAACTATTATCTAGGCACCCGAATGTTAAAAACAAAATTGCTCTGAATATAATCTGTCATAAAAAATATACAATGCCCTTTACTACTCTGTTTTGCAGTATATACACCAGCTCAATATGCTCTCTCATGTAAAATACCGAAATTCTGATTTTACACGAATCGAAAAAAATATAAATAATATCTAGGCGACCCAAAGGTAAAAGAAAATGGCTCTGAATATAGTCTGTTAGAAAAAAAAAATGCCTTATTCTACTCTGTTTTGGAGTATATACACCAACTCACTAAGCTCTCACATGTAAAATACCGAAGTTCTTATTTTACGTGAATCGAAAAATATCTACATATTATTTAGGCACCCCAATGTTAAAAACAAAATTCCTCTGAATATAATCTGTCAGAGAAAATATACAATGCTTTATTTTACTCTACTTTAGAGTATATACATTAACTCCATATGCTCAATCATTTAAAATACAGAAATTCAATATTTAAGCGAATCGAATAAAATCTAAATATTATCCAAGCACCCCAACATTAAAAGCAAAATTTCTCTGAATATAATCTGTCAGAGCAAATACAAAATGCCCTTTTCTACTCTGTTTTGTAGTATATGCACCAAATCCATAAGCTCTCTCATGTAAAATTGAGAAATTCTATTTTTACCAGAATTGAAAAATCTAAATATTATCTAGACACCCCAATGTTAAAAGCAAACTTGCTCTGAATAAAATCTGTCATAAAAATATAAAATGCCCTATTCTACTCTGTTTTGGATTATATACACCAACTTAGTATGCTCTCTCATGTAAAATGCAGAATTTCTAATTTTACGCGAATCGAAAAAAATCTAAATGATATCTAGGCACCCCAAATTTAAAAGAAAATGGCTCTGAATATAGTCTGTTAGAAAAAAATACAATGCCTTATTCTACTCTGTTTTGGAGTGTATACACTAACTCAGTATGCTCTCTCATGTAAAATACCGAAATTATAATTTTACGCGAATCGAAAAAAATCTAAATAATATCTAGGCACCACAAAGTTAAAAGAAAATGGCTCTAAATATAGTCTCTCAGAAAAAATATACAATGCCTTATTCTACTCTGTTTTGGAGTATATACACCAACTCCATATGCTGTCTCATGTAAAATACCGAAATTCTAATTTTACCAAAATCGAAAAAATCTAAATATCATCTTGACAACACAATGTTAAAAACAAAATTTCACTGAATATAATCTGTCAGAAAAAATATACAATGCCCTATTCTACTCTGTTTTGGAGTATATACACCAACTCCATATGCTCACTCATGTAAAATACAAAAATTCTAATTTTACCCGAATCGAAAAAATCTAAATATTATTTAGGCATCCCAATGTTAAAAACAAAATTGCTCTGAATATAATCTGTCAGAAAAAATATACAATGGCTTATTCTACTCTGTTTAGGGTATATACACCAACTCAGTATGCTCTCTCATGTAAGATACAGAAATTCTAATTTTACGTATATCGAAAAAATCTAAATATTACATAGGCACCCAATTGTTAAAAACAAAATTGCTCTGTATATAGTCTGTCAGAGAAGATATACAATGCCCTATTCTACTCTGTTTTGGAGTATATACACGAACCCCATATGCTCTCTCATGTAAAATACCGAAATTCTAATTTCACGCGAATCGAAAAAAATCTAAATAATATCTAGGCGCTCCAAAGTTAAAAGAAAATGCCTCGGAATATAGTCTGTTAGAAAAAATATACAATGCCTTATTCTACTCTGTTTTGGAGTATATACAACAACTCAATATGCTCTCTCATGTAAAATACAGAAATTCTCATTTTACCGAATTCGAATAAATCTAAATATTTTCTAGGCACCCCAATGTTAAAAACAAAATTGCTCTAAATATAATCTGTCAGAAAAAATATACAATGCCCTATTCTCCTCTGTTTTAGAGTATATACACCAACTCCTTATGCTCTCTCATGTAAAATACTAAAATTCTATATTTAAGCGAATTGAATAAAATATAAATATAAACTAGGCACCACTATGTTAAAAGCAAAATTGCTGTGAATATGATCTCTCAGACAAAATATACAATGCCCTTTTCTACTCTCTTTTGGCGTATATACACCAACTCAATATGCACTCTCATGTAAAATACCGAAATTCTAACTTTACGTGAATCGAAAAAAATCTAAATAATATCTAGGCGCCACAAAGTTAAAAGAAAATGGCTCTGAATATAGTCTGTAAGGAAAAATATACAATGCCTTATTCTACTCTGTATTGGAGTATATACGCAAACTCAGTATGCTCTCTCATGTGAAATACAGAAATTCCATATTTAAGCAAATCGAAAAAATCTAAATATTATATAGGCACCCCAATGTGAAAAACAAAATTTCTCTGAATATAATCTGTCAGAAAAAATATACAATGCCCTTTTCTAGTTTGTTTTGGTGTATATACACCAACTCAGTTTGCGCTCTCAAGTAAAATAGAGAAATTCTAATTTTACCCTAATCAAAAAAATCTAAATATTCTTTAGGCACCCCAATGTTAAAAACAAAACTGCTCTGAATATAATCTGTCAGAAAAAATATACAATGCCCTATTCTACTCTTTTTTGGAGTATATACACCAACTCCATATGCTCTCTCATGTAAAATACATAAATTCTAATTTTACTCGAATCGAAAAAATGTAAATATTATCTAGGCACCCGAATGTTAAAAACAAAATGGCTCTGAATATAATCAGTCAGAAAAAATATACAATGCCCTATTCTACTCTGTTTTGGAGTATATAGACAAACTCCATATGCTCTCTCATGTAAAATACAGAAATTCTATATTTAAGCGAATCGAAAAAAATCTAAATATTATCTAGGCACGCCAATGTTAAAAGAAAAAGTGCTCTGAATATAATCTGTGAGAAAAAATATACAATGCTTTTTTCTACTCTGTTTTGTATTATATAAACCAACTCAATTGCTCTCTAAGGTAAAATGCCAAAATTCTAATTTTACGCGAATCGAAAAAAACCTAAATAATATCTAGGCACCCCAAGTTAAAAGAAAATGGCTCTGAATATAGTCTGTTAGAAAAAATATACAATAGCTTATTCTACTGTGTTTTGGAGTATATACACCAACTCTGTATGCTCTCTCTTGTGAAATACAGAAATTCTAATTTGACGTGATTCGAAAAAAATTTAAATATTATCTAGGCACCCCAATGTTAAAAGCAAAATTGCTCTGAATATTATCTCTCAGAAAAAGTATACAATGCCCTTTTCTACTCTGTTTTGTTGTATATACACCAACTCAATATGCTCTCTCGTGGAAAATACAAAAATTATAATTTTACGTGAATCGAAAAAATCTAAATAATATCTAGGCGCCCCAAAGTTAAACGAAAATGCCTCTGAATATAGTCTGTTAGAAAAAACATAAAATGCCTTATTCTACTTTGTTTTGGAGTCTATACACCAACTCAGTATTCTCTCTCATGTATAATACCGAAATTCTAAATTTACGTGAATCGAAAAAAATCTAAATAATATCTAGGCACCCCAATGTTAAAAAAAAAATTGCTCTGAATATAGTCTGTCAGAAAAAATAAAGAATGCCGTATTCTACTCTGTTTTGGAATATTTGCACCAACTTTATATGCTCTCTCATGTAAAATACAGAAATTCTATATTTAAGAGAATCGAAAAAATCTAAATATTATCTATGCACCCCAATATTATAAGCAAAATTGCTCTGTATATAATCTGTCAGAGAAAATATACAATGCCCTTTTCTACTCTGTTTTGGAGTATATACACCAACTCAGTGTGCTCTCTTATGTAAAATAACGAAATTCTGATTTTACCCAAATCGAATAAATATGAATATTATCTAGGCACCCCAATGTTAACAACAAAATTGCTCTGAATATAATCTGTCAGAAAAAATATACAATGCCGTTTTCTACTCTTTTTTGGAGTATATACACCAACTCAATATGCTCTCTCATGTAAAATACAGAAATTGTAAATTTTTGCAAGTCGAAAGAAATCTAAATATTATCTAGGCACCCCAATGTTAAAAGAAAATGGCTCTGAATATAAACTGTCAGAAAAAATATACAATGCCCTTTTCTAATTTATTTTGGAGTATACACACCAATTCAATATGCTCTCTCATGGAAAATACAAAAATTCTAAATATACGGGAATTGAAGGAAATCTAATTATTATCTAGGCACCCCAATGTAAAAACCAAAATTTCTCGGAACAAAATTTGTCAGAGAAAATATACTATGTCCTTTTCTACTCTGTTTTCGAGTATATACACCAACTCAATATGCTCTCTCATGTAAAATACCAAAATTATAAATTTACGCTAATCAAATGAAATCTAAATATAATCTAGGCTCCCCAATGTTAATAGGAAAATTTCTCTGAATATAATATATCAGAAGAAATATACAATGCCTTTTCTACTGTGTTTTGGAGTATATACACCAACTCAATATTCTCTTTCATGTAAAATACCGAAAATCTAAATTCACTTGAATCGAAAAAAATCTAAGTATTATCAAGGCACCCCAAGGTTAAAAGCAAAATTGCTCTAAATGTAATCTGTTCAGAAATAATATACAATGCCCTATTCGTCTCTGGTTTGGAGTATATACACCAAATCAATATGCTCTCTCATGTAAAATACCGAAATTCTAATTTTACGCATATTGAAAAAAATCTAAATATTATGTAGGAAAACCAATGTTAAAAGAAATTAGCTCTGAATATAATCTGTCAGAAAAAATATACAATGACTTTTTCTACTCTGTTTTGGAGTACATACACCAACTCACAATGCTCTCTTATATAAAATACCGAAATTCTAAATTGGCGCTAATTGAATAAGATCTAAATATTATCTATGCACCCCAAAGTTAAAAGAAAATGGCTCTTAATATAATCTTTCGAAAAAATATACAATACTATTTTCTACTCTTGTTTGGAGTATATACACCAATTCAATATGCTCTCTCATGTAAAATACCAAAATTGTAAATATACACGAATCGAAAAACATCTAAATATTATCTAGGCACCCCAATGTAAAAAGCAAAATTTCTCGGAACAAAGTCTGTGGGAGAAAATATACAGTGCCCTTTTCTACTTTGTTTTAGAGTGTATACACCAACTCAATATGCTCTCTAATGTAAAATACAAAAATTCTAATTTCACACGAGCAGAAACAAATCAAAATATTATCTAGGTACCCCATTGTTAAAAGAAAAATTGCTCTGAATATAATCTGTCAGAAAAAATACACAATGCCCTTTTCTACTCTGTTTTGGAGTATATACACCAATTCAATATGCTTTCTCATGTAAAATACCGAAATTCTAAATTTACGCGAATCGAAACAAATCTAAATATTACCTAGGCACCCCAATGTTGAAAGCAAAATTGCTCTGAATACAGTCTGTCAGAAAAAATATACAATACCCTTTTCTACTTGGTTTTGGAGTATATACACAAACCCAATATGCTCTCTCATATAAAATACCGAAATTCTTATTATACGCGAATTGAAAAAAATCTAAATATTATCTAGACACCCCAATATTGAAAGAAAATAGCTCTGATTATAATCTGTCAGAAAAAATATACAATGCCCTTTTCTCCTCGGTTTTGGAGTATATGGACCAACTCAATATGCTCTCTCACGTAAAATACCGAAATTCTAAATTTACGTTAATCAAATAAAATCTAAATATTATCTAGGCACCCCAATGGTAATAGCAAAATTTCTCTGCATGTATTTCGTCAGATAAAATATACAATGCCCTTTTCTACTCTGTTTTGGAATATATACACCAACTCAATATGCTCTCTCATGTAAAATACAGAAATTCTAATTTTACGAGAATCGAAAAAAATCTAAATATTATCTAGGCACCCCAAAGTTAAAAGAAAATGTCTCTGAATATATTCTGTCAAAAATAATACAATGCCCTTTTCTACTCTGTTTTGGAGTATATAAACCAACTCAATATACTCTCTCATGTAAAATATCAAAATTCTAAATTTACGCGAATCAAAAAAAATCTAAATATTATCTAGGCACCCCAATGTTAAAAGCAAAATTTTTCTGAATATAGTCTGTCAGAGAAAATATACAATGCCGTTTTCTACTTTGCTTTGTAGTATATACACCAACTAAATATGCTCTCTCATGTAAAACACCGAAATTCTAATTTTACGCAAATCTAAGAAATTCTAAATATTATCTAGGCACCCCTAGGTTAAAAGAAAATGGCTATAAATATAATCTGTCAAAAAAAATATACAATGCCTTATTCTACTCTGTTTTGGAGTATACACACCAACTCAATATGCTCTCTCATGTAAAATACCGAAATTCTGATTTTACGCCAATCGAAAAAAATCTAAATAATATGTAAGAACCCCAATGTAAAAAGCTAAACTTCTCTGAATATAATCTGTCAGAAAAAGTATACAATGCTCTTTTCCACTCTGTTTTGGAGTATATACACCAACTCAATATGCTCTCTCATGTAAAATACTGAAATTCTAATTTTACGTGAATCTAACAAACTCTAAATATTACCTAGGCACAGCAATGTTAAAAGCAAAATTGCTCTGAATATAATCTGTCAGAAAAAATATACAATGCCCTATTCTACTCTGTTTTGGGGTATATACACCAACTCAATATGCTCTCACATGTAAAATACCGAAATTCTAATTTACACGAATCGAAAAAAATGTAAATATAATCTAGGCACCCCAATGTTAAAAGCAAAATTTCTCTGAATATAGTCTGTCAGAAAAAATATTCAATGCTTTTTTCTGCACTGTTTTGGATTATATACACCAATTCAATATGCTCTCTCATGTAGAATACCGAGATTCTAATT
The DNA here is from genome assembly GCF_049354715.1 of Callithrix jacchus. NCBI lineage: Eukaryota > Metazoa > Chordata > Mammalia > Primates > Cebidae > Callithrix > Callithrix jacchus. The sequence continues at coordinate 124,632,828 of NC_133514.1, forward strand.
TTACGTGAATCGAAACAATCTAATTATTATCTAGGCACACCATTGTTAAAAGAAAAATTTCTCTGAATATAATCTGTCAGAAAAAATATACAATGCGCTATTCTACTTTGTTTTGGAGTATATACACCAAGTCAATATGCTCTCTCATGTAAAATACCGAAATTCTAATTTTACGCAAATCGAAAAAAATCTAAATATTATCTACATACCCCAATGTTAACAGCAACATTGCTCTGAATATTATCTGTCAGAAAACATATAAAATGCGCTTTTCTACTCTGTTTTGGAGTATATACACCAACTCAATATGCTCTATTATTTAAAATATGGAAATTCTAAATTTACGCGAATCGTAAAAAATCTAAATATTATCTAGGCCACCCAATGTTAAAAGGAAATTTGCTCTGAATATGATCTGTCAGAAATAATATACAATGCCCTATTCTACTCTGTTTTGGAGTATATAAACCAATTCAATATGCTCTCTTGTGTAAAATACTGAAATTCTTAATTTACGCTAATCGAAAAAAATCTAAATATTATCTAGGTACCCCAATGTTAAAAGCAAAATTGCTCTCAATATAATCTGTCAGAAAAAATATACAATGCCCTTTTCTACTGTGTTTTGGAGTATATACACCAACTCAATATTCTCCCTCATGTAAATTACCCAAATCCTAACATTACTCTAAGTATCTCATACAGTGCACAAGACCCCCTTGATGTTGTTTTTTATAACTAGGGGATTACAGATGACATTACTCACGATATGACTGCGGCTGTTTGCCGGTCCTGTGATAATGTTTCTAATATCCAGAGAAGGAGAGGGGAATGTTTCTGCCCATAGGCAAATCCTCTGAATACGGCAAGACGAGTACACCGTGCTGTGATATTTTCACTAATGTAAACAAGAAAACAATTATATTGAATTAAATATTGCAAGGTGTTAACTCCCCCTATAATTTTCCTTGTAATTTCAAGGGGTTGAGGAGGACATTTTTGTCAAAATGGCGGAGGTGTAACTTCAGCTATTGTCTACTATATAATAAAAAAGGATAAAATTATTATTTACATATGATATGATTGCCAGTATCATATTACACCACATTTTCAAAATATCTGGGCCCCAGCAGCTGTGGGCATGGCAGCCAAGCGAGGGTGTCCCTATGCAACCAGGTTGGGCATTGCAGCTGCTACGGGCCCTTTGTGATTTGTCTGGGGGCTGCTTCGGGCCCTCTGGTGGTGGCTGTGGTAACAGCCACATAGCCAGAGGGTCTCTCAGCATCCAGGGAGGGCCTGGCGGCTGCTACTGTCACTCTGGCAGGGGCTATGGGCACAGCCACCTAACCAGGGGGTCCCTACGTAGCCAGGGTGGGGCTGGAAGCTGCTATAGGCCCTTTGGCGGGAGGTGTGGGGATACCCTGCTCTTCACAGGTACACAGTTTGCACCTATTTCTACATGTGTAGATTGTTTACATAATGGGCACATATTTGTACACATGTACATATAATATTATCACAATAAACATATAGGTACATAATATGTGTACAATAAATATGTACTTTATACGTACCTAATATAGACAATATGTACTTTTTGGTGGTATTATGTGATATCTACATATTATTGATTATATATCTTATTGTGATAATATGTATGTTACCACTGAAATTTTTAGAAGTGTACATAGAGTACACTTTATGTACCTATGCATTGTGTACACATTATGGAAATGAATAGGTACATATTTTACAGATTATGTACATTTTTTCTACATGTGTATTTTGTACACATATGTACAGCGGAGTAAATGTACAGACTATACCTATTTTATACATTTATTGTGATATGTCAATAAATGTACACATGAGTACATTCTGGGATATAATTTTTAGCATATTAGACAGGAATTACACCGGTGACCAAAGTGGGTTTACACCCAGGTGCGCACATAGTTTATACATGTACATGTTGTGCTTATTATGTACTCATGTACAGAATGTACATGTCTACATTATATATACATAGGTGTACGCAGCATACATAGGTACATACTGTGCACACATATGTACACGTGCATATATTGTAGATCTGTACATAATGGGTACATGATGTACATGTGTACACATCATATCACAATAAATGTAAATATACATGTTTGCAATATGTACGTTTATATTATGTATTACGTTTATTGTGATTATATATGCCGTTGTGATATTACAAATGTACATATTATACACATTATGTACCTATGCATTGTGCACAGATTATAGAAATAGAAAGAAACATATTTTACAGGTTATGTACATTTTATTTACTTCTGTATTGGGTACACAGAGTAAATGTACAGATCTTACTTTATACATTTATTGTGATATGCCAATAAATGTACACATTATGAGTACATTCTGTGATATTACATTTAGAATATAAGATAGAAATTACTCTGGTTACCAAAGTGGGTGTAAACTTATGTGTGCACATATTTTGTACATGTACATACTGTGCATATTATGTACTTGTGTACAGAAGGTAAATATCTACATTATATGTATGTATGGGTACAGAGTGTACATATGTACATACTATGTACATATATCTACACCTGAATTTATTGTACATCCGTACATAATGGGTCCATGCTCTACATGTAAACACATCGTCATACCACAATAAATGGTAATGTACATAATGTGTGAAATACGTACATTTATATTATGCATTACATGTGTATTGTGATTGTATATGCTGTTCTGATATCATTGTGATATTACAAATGTACATATTGTACACATTATGGACATACCTATTGTGTACATATTATGTACACATAAATGTACAGATTATGTATATTTATTGTACATCTGTATGGTGCACACATATGTACATCACAGTCAACGTACATATGGTACATATTCTGTGCATTGTTTGTAATATTTCAGTAAGAGTACACATTATAAGTATATTCTGGGATATGACTTTTAGTATGTTAGATAAAAATTACTTTCAATATCAAAGTGGGTATACACTTATGTGTGTCCATTTTGTGATATTATCCATCATATCCTGAGTAGGTGTTTCTCTCATTGTGAAAGCAGGTTTACACTCTCGGATTGCTCCAATATCAAGGCAAACTAAAACTCGTCTGTGATGTAGTTAATAATATCCTGAGGACAAAGGATGACCATACCCTGAATATCGCAGGATGTGTACACCACCACTGTAGTATTGTTTCTAATGTTCAAAAACGGAAAGGATATTACTCCAAATATCTCAGAAAGCACACAAGCCCCCCGTGATATTGTTTCTAATAACTAGAGAATTACAGATGACATTACCCACGACGTGACTGGGGCTGTACCCTGGTCCTGGAATATTGTTCCTAATATCCAGAGAAGGAGAGGAAAATGTTGCTGCCCATAGGGAAATACTCTTAATACGGCAAGAGGTGTACACCATGCTTTGATATGGTCACTAATGTAAGCGAGAAAACAATTACATTGAATTAAGCATTGCAAGGAATGAAACTCCCCTATGATTTTCATTCTAATGTCAACGGGGTTGAGGATGACATTTTTGTCAATATGGCAGAGGTGTCACTGGAGCTATTGCCTAATATACAAAAAAACAGAATAAGATTATCATTTTTATATAATATGGTTGCCAGTATCATATTACACCGGATTTGCAAAATAGCTGGGCCTCAGCAGCTGTGGGCAGAGCCCACAAGCGAGGGGACCCCTAAGCAGCCAGGGTGGGCCTGGGGGCTGCTCTGGGCTTTTTGGTGGGGTCTGTGAGCACATCGACCCAGCCAGGGGTCCCCGAGCAGCCATGGTTGGCCTGGGGGCTGCTACGGGCACTCTGGCATGGGCTGTGGGCACAGACACCTAGTCAGGGGGTCCCTAAGCAGCCAGGGTGGGCATGGGGGCTGCTACAGGCATTCGAGCAGTGTTTGTGGGCACAGCCCAATTGCCAGGGGGTCTCTAAGCAGCCAGGCTGGGCCTGGGGGCTGCTATAAGGGGGGCTTTGGTAATAGCGTGCTGTGCATCGGTACATAGTTTGCACCTATTACTACATGTGTAAATAGTTTTAATATCGGGCATATATATGTACATGAGTACATATGGAGTTATCACGATAAATTTATATTTACATAATATGTGCAAAATACATATGTACCTAATGCATACCTAATGTGTACAATATGTACTTTTTTGTAATATTAGACAATATATATTACTGTGATTATATATCTTATTGTGATTAAATATATTTTATCACTAATATTTTAAGGAATGTGCATAGTGTACACATTATATACCTATGTATTGTGTACACAATATAGAAATATATAGGTACATATTTTACAGATTATGTACACTTTTTCTACATGTGTATTGTGTACACCTATGCACAGCAGAGTAAATGTACAGACTGTACCTATTTTATACATTTCTTGTGATATGCCAATAAATGTACACATTATGAGTACATTCTAAAATATAATTTTTACCATATTAGAAATTACTCCATTGACCAAAGTGGGTGTACACCCAGGTGTGTACATAGTTTATACGTGTACATATTGTGCATATTAGGTACTCATGTACAAAATGTACATGTCAACATTATATGTATTTATGTGTACATAGTGTGCAGATGCACATACTGTTCACACATATGTACATGTGCATATTTTGTACATGTGTACATAATGGGTACATGATGTGCATGTGTACACACCGTGATACCACAATAAATGTAAATGTACACGATGTGTGCAATATGTACATTTATATCATGTATTACTTGTGTATTGTGATTTTATATGCTGTTGTGATATGATATCATTGTAATATTACAATAAATGTACATATTGCACACATTTCATACATACCTATTGTGTACACATTATGTACCTGTAATTGCACATATTGTACAGATTATGTACGTTTTTGGTACATCTGTATTGTGTACACATATGTACATAACACTCTATGTACATATGGTATGTATTCTGCACATTGATTGTAACATCTCAATAAGTGTACACATTATGAGTATATTGTGATATATGATTTTTAGTATATTAGATAAAAATTTCTTTCTATATCAAAGTGGGTATACACCCATGTGTGTCCATTTTTTGATATTATCCATCATATTTTAAGTAGGTATTACTCTCATTTTGAAAGCAAGTGTTCACTCTGTGATTGTTCCAATATCACAGGCAAAGTACAAGGCTTCTTTAATGTACTACCTAATATCCTGGGGACAAAAGATTATTATACCCTGAGTATCGCAGGAAGTGTACACTACCACTGTAGTATCGTGTCTAATATCCAAAAACGGAAAAGATATTACTCCAAGTATCTGATAAAGCACACAAGACCCCCGTGATATTTTTTCTAATAACTAAGGGATTACAGATGACATTACTCACGATATGACTGGGGCTGTCCGCCGGTCCTGTGATATTGTTCCTAATATCCAGAGAACGAGAGAATAATGTTGCTGCCCATAGGCAAATCCTCTGAATACGGCAAGAGGAGTACACTGTGCTCTGATATGATCACTAATGTAAACAAGAAAACAATTATATTGAATTTAACATTGCAAGGGGTGAAACCCTTTTATGATTTCAATTCTAATGTCCAGGGGTGTCAGGATGACATTTCTGTCAATATGGCAGAGGTGTAACTAGAACTATTGCCTAGTATATCAAAAACCAAAATAACATCATTTCCATATGATATGGTCGCCAGCATCATATTACACCACATTTTCAAAATAGCCGGGCACAGCGCCCTAGCCAGGGGGTCCCTAAGCAGCCAGCGTCAGCCTGGGAGCTGTTACGGGCCCTCTGGCGGGGAATGTCGTTACAGCTCCCTAGCCAGGGGGTCTTTAAGCAGCCAGGGTGGGCCTTGGGGCTGCTACGAGGGGGGCTGTGGTAATAGCCTGTTCTGCACAGGTACATAGTTTTAATAATGAACACATATTTGCATAAGTGTACACATGGTATTATGATAAATATGTACATATGTGCACAATACATATAGACCTAATGCGTACCTACTGTGAACAATATGTACTTTTTTGTGATATTACATGATATATATATATTACTGTGATTATATGCGTTATTTTGATTATATATATTTTATCACTGATATTTTAAGGAATGTGCATAGTGTACACATTATGTACCTATACATTGTTTACACATTATAGAAATATGTAGGTACATATTTTACAGAGTATGTACATTTTTTGTACATGTGCATTGTGTACACATATGTACAGCAGGGTAAATGTACAGATTGTACCTATTTTATACATTTATTGCACTATGCCAATAAATGTACACACTATTACTACATTCTGAATTATTATATTTTGTATATTAGATAGAAATTTCTCTGGTTACCAAAGTGGTTGTACACCCAGGTGTGTACATAGTTTATATGCATACATATTGTGCATAGAATGTACTCGGGTACCGAAGGTACATATCTACATTATATGTACACATGTGTAGTGTACATATGTACATACTGTACCCACATATGTACACTTGCATATATTGTGCATCTGTACATAATGGGTACATGATGTACATGTTTACATATCATATCACAATAAATGTAAATGTACATGTTTGCAATATGTACATTTATATTGATATTACATATTACATGTGTATTGTGATTTTATATGCAGTTGTGATTATATAACATTGTGATATTACAATAAATGTACATATTGTACACATTATGTGCATACCTATTGTGTGCCCATTTTGTACATATATTCGTACAAATGATAGTTTATGTACATTTATTGTACATCTGTATTGTGTACATGTATGTACATCACAGTCAATGTACATATGTTAAATATTCTGTACATTGAGTGTAATATCCCAATAAGTGTACACATTATGAGTTTTTTCTGGGTTATGACATTTAGTATATTAGATAAAAATGACTTCCAATATCACAGTGGGTATATACCCATGTGTGTCCATTTTGTGATATTATCCATCATATCCTAAGTAGGTATTTCTCTCACAATGAAAGAAGGTGTACACTCTGTGATTGTTCCAATATTATAGGCAAAGTGCAACGCTTCTGCGATGTAGTTCCTAATATCCCAGGGACAGAGGATGAGTATACTCTTAATATCGCAGGAAGTGTACACCACCACTGTAGTATTGTTTCTAATATCCAGAAACTAAAAGGATATTACTCCAAATATCTCCAAAAGCACACAAGACCCCCGTTACATTGTTCTTAATAACTAGGGGATTACAGATGACATTGCTCACGATGTGACTGGCGCTGTAAGCCGGTCCTGTGATATTCTTCCTGATATCCAGATAAGGAGAGAAAAATGTTGCTGCCCATAGAGAAATATTCTGAATACTGCAAGAGATGTACACCGTGCTCTGATATGGTCACTAATGTAAACAAGAAAACAATTATATTGAATTAAACATTGAAAGAGGTGAAACCCTCCTATGCTTTCAATTCTAATGTCAATGGGGTGAGGATGACATTTTTGTCAATATGCCAAATGTGTAACTAGAACTATTGCCTAATATGTAAAGAACCACAATAACATTATCATTTCTGTGTGATATGCTTGCCAGTATCATATTACACCACATTTTCAAAATAGCCGGGCCCCAGCAGCTGTGGGCACAGCGCCCTAGGCAGGGGGTCCCTAAGCAGCCAGCGTGGGCCTGGTAGCTGTTATGGGCCCTCTGGCGGGGGCTGTGGGTACAGCCCCCTAGCCGGGGGTCTTTAAGCAGCCAGGGTGGGCATTGAGGCTGCTACGAGCAGAACTGTAGTAATAGCCTGCTGTGCATAGGTATGTAGTTTGCACCTATTTCTGCATGTGTACATTGTTTAAATAGTAGGCACATGTTTGTATACGTGTACATACGGTGTTATCATGATACATATATATTTTCATAATATGTGCACTATACATATGTACCTAATACATACCTAATGTGTACAATACGTACTTTTTGGTGATATTACACGACATATATGTATTAGTGTGATTATATATCTTACTGTGATTATATATATTTTATCACTGATATTTTAAGGAATGGGCATAGTGTACACATTATGTACCTATGCATTGTGTACACATTATAGAAATATATAGGTACGTATTTTACAGATTATGTACATTTTTTGTACATGTGCATTGTGTACACCTATGTACAGCAGAGTACATGTACAGATTGTGCCTATTTAATACATTTATCACAATATGACAATAAATGTAAACACTATGACTACATTCTGGGATTTTATATTTAGTATATTAGATAGAAATCTCTCCGGTTACCAAAGTGGGTATACACCTATATGTGTACCTAGTATATACGTGTATATATTGTACATACTGTGTACTCCTGTACAGAAGGTACATATCTACATTATATGAACATATGTGTAGTGTACATATGTACATACTGTGCACACTTATGTACACGTGTATATACCGCAAATCTGCACGTGTGCATGATGTACATGTGTACATATCATATCACAATAAATGTAAATGTATATAATGTGTGCAATATGTACATTTATATTGATATTATGTATTATATGTGTATTGTGATTATATATGCTGTTGTGATTATATGAAATCATTGTAATATTACAATATATTTACATATTGTACACATTATGTACATACCTACTGTGTACACCTTATGTACATATAAATGTACATGTTGTACAGATTATGTACATTTTTTGTACATCTGTATTGTGTACACATATGTACATCACAGTCAATGTACATATGGCACATATTTTGTACGTTGATTGTAATATCCCAATAAGTGTACACATTATGAGTATATTCTGGGATATGATTTATAGTATATAAGAAAAAAGTTACTTCCAATATCAATGTGGGTATACTCGCATGTGTGTCCAGTTTGCTGTACCTTCTATTAATCTTTGACATTGAACATGATAGTGAGAGGTGGTTCTTTTCTCTAACAAGGTTTTCTGTTAATATAACTCAACTCTACTACCTTGTGGCCTCTGTATCTTCCATTGTAAATTGTAATTACCTATAAAAGAGAATATTTTGACATCACGCGTCTACCTCTTGGATCCATCAGCCAGAGGCCTAAAATAAAAAAGACATTCACCCCACGAATGGTTATATAGTGGTTGACAACCCCACTTTCTTCTAGGTAAATAGTATCCTCTCCTTAACAGTAGCTACTTACCAGATTTGTGCATAAAGAATGTGACTTTTTTTATCAGTATCTAGTTTATTCTTACATAAATTTCTAAAATACTGAGAGAATATTCTGATCATTGGTTATGTATTATTTTAATTTAATTTTTTCCTCTCAAATTTTATCTTAACTGCATACTCTACCCTGTTTATAAGACTGTCCTATGGTTAAATTTAGTAGGTAGTAAATTATCCTGAGCACACAGAACAATTCTTTTTGTAATCAACTCTGAAACATCATTGAAAGAGCAAGGATATGGGAATGAGATTTATCTGGCTTTTATTTCTGGTACTTACTTGCTCTCTGACCTTGGGCAACTTATGTATTGCTCTGAGTCTCATCTTCTTCATCTGTAAAATGATCATAGTAATACCTAATTCATATGCAGCTTGGAAATGTGTAATTTAGTGATTGATATAAAGTTCCTGATACAATTTCTGACAAAATAATAGACACCCCACGAGAGATAGCCATAACAATCAGAGTTTATATTCACATTAACTGGGATAAAATTGATCTGAAAATACAGCATAAAAAAGCAGCCAAAAATTCACAAGCATATATTTCGCTTGCCTTTTTATACAGAGCTGGAAAATTTCTCATCATTATCTCATCCATTGCCTGCAGCACGATCCTTCCAAAACTCCTCCTAAGACCGTCTGCCAAGGTGGAACGCACTGAACCGCATGTGACTCTGCCTTTTCTGACTATTTTTGCAAGATTTTTCTCATAGAGTATTATTAACAGAAAATGGGGCTGTTATCAAGGTGACTAGGAATGGTGCATTCTCAGTTCAGGCTCTGATGGAATGTCTACTTGATCTGGTGCAACTCCAGCTGTGCTCTTGGCTTTCCTCACTTTTGTGGTTCCGAGAATGCAAATATTCTTTCATGGCTTCCTTATTTTGTCTTTCTCCATGAGGTATCATTCAAGTATAAACATTCCCTTCAATTTTCTCAACTCATTTTATATTGTCTGAATAACCTTGATAATTTTCCCTTTCCTAAAGCTATAGACCTTCTTTTTGTGTGTAAGAACAGATTACTCACAAATGTTTACTGTCCGCTAAACATTTATGTGTAATCGGTCCTTAATTCTACACACAAAATATCATCTCTACCAACATTTTACAACTATAGTCTTTCTGTAGGGAACTATGAAAGGAAATTGCTCTAAAGGAGAAACTTCCAGAGCTAAACCAAGGGTCTGACAATTGTTAACAATATGTAATTCAGTAAAAATATTTTTTCAGTTAACAGAGAAGAATGCCATGGACAAAATGGCAAAACAGAACTTTTCAGCACTTATTCCTTCACAGAAACATCAATTTGAACAGCCATCCGTGCATCAAAGTGTCTTCAAAAGAGACAAGGAATCCAGGTGAGAGGTTATAGCACGTTTGTGGAGAGAAAAGTAAGATTTATGACCATTTTCTGTCAGGCTGTGGCTTGCATATTCTTTTGTTTAATGTATCTTTTAATTTTCCCAGACACATTTTTCTGCAAAATTTGTGTTAGTTTTTGTTGTATTTTTCAGATACTTTGTTCATTTCATCTAAGTTGCAGAATTTGTCACCATGACGTTGTTTATGATAGTCTCTTATTATTTTTTTCACGTCTGCAGGATCTTTAGTGATAGTTTCACTTCGCTTTCACTTCTGATATTGATACTGACCATTTGTGTTTCCTCTCTTTTTTTCATGATCAGAGTAGCTTAAGGTTTATTAATGTTGATATTTTAAAACAACCAGCTTCTTTGCTTTGTTAGTTTTCTCTATTATTTTGTCTGTCTTCAATTTGGTTTATCTCTGCACTTTTACCTTTATTGTTTCCTTCTTACTACTTCGTTGGAGTTTTCTTTGCTGTGTGTGTGTGTGTGTGTGTGTGTGTTTTCAATCTTCTTTAGGTGAACATTTACGTCATTGATTTTAGACCTTTCTCTTTTTCTTCTATTGCAGTATAAGCATGTACGGCTATACTTCCCTCTGGGAACTCCCATAGCTGTAATTCATAAGTGTTGGCATGTTGTATTTTGATTATCCCTTAGAATAAAATATTTTATATTCTACCTTTTGCTTTCTTCTTGGGCTTGTGTATTATATTTAATCTCCAAGTACTTGGAGCTTTCCTAGTTCTCTTATTGTTAATTTCTGTTTTAATCCTATTGTGGTCAGGTAACATACACTGCATGAATTCAATTTGATTTAATCCATTCAGTCTTGTTTTACGACCTAGAATGTGACCTATCCTAGTGAACACTACATGTACTTGAAACATACAGTATTCTGTGGTTATTGGGTGTCGTCTTCCATTGGTTTGTTTAAGATGGTGGAGAGTGTTGTTCAGGTCATCTGCATCTTGACTAAGATTTTGTCTAGTTTATCTATCAACTGCTTGGGAGATGGGTATTAAAATCACCAATCAAAATTGTGGATTGTTTGTTTATTCCTTTAGTTCAATTTTGTTTTGTGCAAATTGATGCACAAATTATTTTTAATCCATTTTTTTTGATGAAATGACTCTTCTGTAATCATGAACTATCCCTCTTTATCTTTGGAAATACTGTTTTGACTTAAGCATATTTTATTTGGTATTAATATAGCTTCTTCACACTTCCATTACTGACTGTTTGCATAGTATATCATTTTCAATGTACTCATTTAGGGTCAGGTACAGTGGCTCACACCTGCAATCCCAGCACTTTGGGAGGCTGAGGCAGGTAGATCACTTGAGGTCAAAAGTTTAGGACAAGCCTATCCAATGCAGTGAAACCCCAGCTTTATTAAAAATACCCCAACATTTAGCTAGGCGTGGTGGCAGGTTTCTGTATTCCCGGCTACTCAAAAGGCTGAGGCAGGAGAATTGCTCGAACCCAGGAGGCGGAGTTTACAGTGAGCAGAGATTGCACCACTGTACTCCAGCCTAGGAGATAGAGTAGGACACTGTCTTAAAAAAATTCAAATGTACTTATTTAGACCTACGTATATTTGTCTTCTTTTTTCTATTCAAAGTGTGTATTTCATATACAGCACTGGGTCTTGTGGGTTTTTTAAATCAACTCTGGCAATCTCTGCACTTTAATTGGAGTATGTGGTATGATTCAATAACATTTAACGTTATTAAATATAGATTTATTAGTGGTTGAATGATGTAATTGGATTGAACCTTACAATTGAATGGTTTGTTTCATTAATTTGTTTGTTTTTGTTTGCATCCCCTTCCCCACTTTTTGTCCTGTCCCTTTTCTCCTGATGTCTTTTGGACTCTTTAAATACTTTTAAAATTTCATTTTAAAGTATCCATGACTTATTAGATGTAGTGGTTGAATATTCCTCATCTGAATTCCTTGGGACTAGAAGAGCTTTGGATTTTAAACTTTTTTCATATTTTGGAACATTTACATATACATAAAGAGATCTCTTAAAGATATAACTGAAGTCTAAACACAAAATTCACCTATGTTTACGTACACCTCATACACATAACGCAAATAAAATTTTACATATTTTTAGCAATATTGTGCACGAATCAAAGTTTGTATACATTGAACCATCAGAAAGCACACATATCGCTATCTCAGCCATCGATGTGGATGAATTTCAGATCTTGGAATATTTTGGATTTTGGGGTTTATGGATCAGAGATGCTCAACCTCTACCTGTTTTCATTGTTGATTATTTTATGTGTTAAATATGTAAAAAAGCGTTAAGTTTTAAGCTGAATGAGATTTTTGAGTTTGGAAATTAAACTAAACAGGATTTTTCTTAAGTTCCAGGATACAGGTTCAGAATGTGTAGGTTTATTATATAGGTATATGTGTACCATGATGCTTTGCTGCACCTATCAACCGTTCATCTAGGTTTTAAGCTTCACATGCACTAGCTATTTGTCCTAATGGTCTCCCCGTCTCACCCTCCTCTGACCCCCAACTGGCCCCAATGTGTGTTGTTCCCTCCCTGTGTCCATGTGTTCTCACTGTTCGACTCCCAATTATGAGTGAGAAAGTGTGGTGCTTGGTTTTCTGCTCCTGTTTTGAACTAGACAGAATTTCTTAATATCTTAAATTGCTCAGTGAAATAGAAAATATCAAAGATTCTACCCAACAGGTGGGTAAGAATAAGTCCACGTAGCAACTTTGATAAAGTGAAGGGAAATAACAAACCATTTCTGATTGCTCCCTGCCACAGCCAGTGCATTCAACCTTTTTACTGTCCTTTTATTATTTTTTCATTGTTCTTACAGTCATTATTATTTTTCCCCAGATGAAAGAATAAAAGTGGTGGGATTGATAGTGAGGAAACAGACTGACAGCGGCCCCTACACCTGAGTTTAACTTTTGAGAAATATAGTCAACATGATGATTTTCACACAGAGCTAGTAGGCCTTCTGCATCTGTTATAATTCCTGTTATGTTGTGGACAGAAAATAAATTTTTCTCTCCATGGGAACCTGTTAGTGATACTTGAGAACAATGTCAACTGTAGACCAAAACCGAATACAAGTGGAAATATTGTTTCATTTTTTTTGCAGTATTCCTTTTTTAAGACCTGAGATAGGAGGATAAAAAAGGAAAGAACTATTGACATGTGCAACAACATGGCTGAATATCAAAAACATTTTCTTGACTAAAAGAAACCTTACATATGGAGTGATCACAATATAATTCTATTTTTATCAAACGTTAAAATCTGTTCTGAAAGAATATTTAAAAGTATATTTGGGCTCGGGACCGACTAAGAGGAGGCAAAACTGAACTTTCTAGTCTCTGCTGTGATCCAAAACCCATGCTATAAACTTTGTACACAGTATCTCATTTAATCCTCAAAATCACCCTATCAGGTAGTTACTGTCACTTCCCCTGCTTCAAACAGAACATAAAGCTCAGAGAATCCAGGTACTGTGTTTTTTTTGTTTGTTTGTTTTGTTTTTGAGATGGAGTTTTGCTCATGCCACCCAGGCTGAAGTGCAATGGCGTGATCTCGGCTCACTGCAAGCTCCGCCTTCTGGGTTCAGGCAATTCTCGTGCCTCAGCCTCCCAAGTAGCTGGGACTACAGCCTCCCAAGTAGCTGGGACTACAGGAACGCACCACCATGCCCAGCTAATTTTTTGTATCTTTAGTAGAGATGGGGTTTCACCATGTTGACCAGGATGGTCTCGATCTCTTGACCTCGTGATCCACCTGCCTCGGCCTCCCGAAGTGCTGGGATTACAGGTGTGAGCCACCATGCCTGGCCCGGTACTGTGTTTTACACCTACTTAGAAGTCACCAATTCCTAAAGTTCTAGAAAATGTTCTAAATAAAAATGAATAAAGTAGTCAAAAAAGACCATGTAAATAGCATTTCTACAAATATCTCCTAAGACAATTTTCACATCGATGTCCAAAGACATTTACAAGAACGTTTTGCACAACACTGTTTAAAATAATAGAAAACTACAAGCAACCTAAATGTCCATGGAAGAGTTAGATTCTTTCTCTTATTTCCGTATAATGCAATACTGTGCTGATGTAGAGATATCATATTCATTTTTAAAAATTACATTCACCTTCTTCTCATGGATCCAAGGAGATATGTTAGAGAATATCTATTGCATTTGGCCATAAACATAAATACAAAGGAAATAGTAGGGGCTCTCTACAAGTGGTTATATATTGGAAGAGGAAGAAGAGAAAAATAAAAGGGATTATGAACTTGTATATGCTTTGGTAGTGTCTGGTTTTGTATATAACTTGAATTTTTTATAAATATATTTTACAGTCTGCATAATTACTAGGTAAGAAAACAAGTAAGTCACTTTAGTAAAAGTTCTTCCAATTACTGCAACTGATTTCTACAGCCAGAATGTTCCCAGAACCTGAAAAGAGGAAGCACTAGAAATGGAAGGCAGAAATACTGACACTAGAGGGCCAGAGCTGGAGAGGGTGGATCTAATGCAGCAAATCCATCAGCAGTTCTCATCGCCATCTTTGAGAAACCTCACAATTTTCCGTGCGTAATAAATGAGTTAAATTGAAAACAAATCCATGACAGTGGTGCATGAGAAAGGTTACATGTGTCCCGAATAATAAAGTCTGCGCACAATATAAATTAAAGCATACCATTTCACATTCATAAGATTGACAAACAAAAAGTAAAAGCCTAGGAATATCAAGTGAAGCCAAACACAAGTTTCCCCACATTTCCTGTGGGAATACCAATTGTTACAACTACTTTAAACAATTGGAAATTCATAGTAAAAATGAAGACAAGCCTCCCCTACAACTTACCAATCCCTCTTCTGGGAACACAGTAAGAGAGATTCTTCCCAAGAAACCTGTAAACAAATGTATATGGCACTATGCATGTAATTGTACATCGTGGTATTTCCATATGGTAAAGTATTATTCGGCAGGGAAAGTAAGTAGACCAGAGGTAGACATTTCAATATCAATAAGTTTTAGAAAAATAAAATGGAGTATAGGAAGCTGCAACTATATCTGTAATGCTTTGTTTTGCCAGGAAAATAAAGGGACACGTGGGGAGGGCAAAGGACAACAAAAACTAAACAATCTGAAACACATGCAGAAAAATACCCATATTTTAAAATTTTCCATTGCTGCTTATATTAGTTTCTGTCTTTTCTATACGCTTGAAGTACTTGATAATCAAGAAAATATAAAAGGCATAGGAAAAAGTATTCTGAGAAAATACATCGAAAGGTTTATGGTTATTAGATTTGGTAAGATTTTAAATGACTTTAATTTTCTTTGTTATATCTCTCTATATGTCCTAGTCATACCATATTAAATGTGTATTTCATTTATGACAATAAAAATGTATTGTTTAAAAACTCATATATATGCAGTTTTATCTGACATATGATGAAACTCTACGAAACATAGATTCAGCAAAAATACTGAGAACAAGAACAAAATTAATGATATTAAGAGTTGTTGACTTTTGGATGGAGCTATGAGTGACTTTACATTTATCTCTAAACTCGATTTTTCTATAGTGGGCAAAGAAAATATTTGTGAAAGCTAGATTAAATAGAAAGCTATAGGTTTTAAATGAAAAGGAATTCAAATAATTTTCCAGCATGATAAAATGTTCTTATTCCTAAATATGAACTACTTTACAAAAGCACCAGTGATTTTAAAGAAACATTAGATGATTTTTAAAGGAAGTCAGTTATGATACTGCAGTTTATAGTGATACTGAGTGTTTGCTAGCTCCACTAATCAGGATATTAAGTTAATAGTATATAATATGCCAAAAAGAAATTATATGAGCAGAGGTTACTGCAAAAGGAGAACACAATGATTTTAAGTGGGCTGGTGACCTGAATTTCTTCCAGTGAGGGGAAACATCAGAGTCATTTGATCAATGAAGTGCCTTTTATAAATCTTCAGGAAATCTCCTATGAAGGCTTTAAGAAGATGGATTTCTTATTACTTCTGATGTATGTTCCCATGAAATTTTTCCATTGCCACCATGGGCCTGCCCAGCCTAAGAGATGGAAACTGTGAGTCCAGCCCACTGACGCCCACCATCAGTAAGAAGATTGCACACTGAGGAGGCCATGACCAGCCTGCTGACTGAAATATATACTGTAAAAGGATGATGCTGCTTCAGCAATCCTGAAACCCTGCCCTAGGATCAATGCAAAGTGGTGTCAACCTTAGAATTTCAATATGCCTAGGCAGATAGTTATCTTTAAATATAAGAACAGTATCATTTTCTTTTGGAGAAACCAAAAGAATCCAGAAAAATTCTACAGTAGTCTACTCTGCCCTTCCTCCCCGTTCCGTCTTGTTAGTAACAGCCAAATCCAGGCACAAAGATGTCCTAACTTCTACACCTGAGGTTGCCCACAACGTGTGCTAGGTGACGCATCTTATAGAGCACATATGCAAACAATTATGGGATCTGAAAAACAATAACTCAGGCAGAAACATTAGGAATTAGTGCCCCTAAGTGAACCAGTGGGAAAAAAGGAGGCTTAGAGAGTTTAAACAACTTTCCCCAGTAGCTGATAAGTTACGGTGGCCTTAGACAAGCTGACAAGAGTGGTAGCAAAAAGGCTTCAAGGATTACAAATTGTTCTACTATAAGGTTTTAAAAAGGTTTCAAAGGCAAAGAAGAGCAAATGAAGCCATGAATTTTACAATCTACATATTTTTAGCCCTTTCTCTTTTTTGCTTTTCTTGAGTAAACTAATTAGACCCTGCAAACACATTCCCACCCACAATGTGGTCTCCATTGCTTTAGGAACTCACCTCTGAGCAGCCAGAGGAAATGCAGCTGACCCCTTATCTAGTTAACAACCTTTTATACTCTGCCTTTTCGCTTTGCTTTCTCCATGCCAACATAAGACATACAAAGATTCTTCTGCCTCCAAGATGCTGCAGCTATCTTCTCAGCTAGTTACCCCCAGCTAAAAATAACTGTTCCACATACTCAGAGATATATGGCAATCAAGCAACCAAGTGCCCCTTTTGCCAATGACATGTTTTTAAAAAATATGTTCAATGAGAGGCTCTTTGAAAATTATTCACTTTTTTCTGAGTTGCAAAGGAAAACGAAAGGCAAATTATGGCTCTATAAGCAACTGTTTGCACAGATCCCATTAATTGGCCATCCACAGGGCTATTGACAACTAGCTCTTTTCTCTTGTCATTTCACTTACCAGGCAGAAATGATTACAAACTTAATTTCTTTGGGGGGTTATTTAGGTTAGAGAGGGCCCCTTGATAATGCAGAAGTCATAACGGCCACCAGACACAGGAGAACGATAGCTCCCAGTGCTTCCACAATGGAGAGAGAGATAACTGAATGTCATATTCGGAAGAAATTCAAACCATCATTGATTTTTTCAGATGAAAAAACTGAGGCTCAAAGAGGTTAGGGGGTTAACCAAAGTCAGTCAGTGTTTTAGTTTGCAGCAAAGCTGAAAGCAGGCGCTAAGCATTCTATATACAATGCCCTTTTCTACTCTGTTTTGCAGGATATACACCAACTCAATAGGCTCTCTCATGTAAAATGCAGAAATTGTAATTTTATGCGAATCGAAAAAAATCTAAATATCTAGGCGCCCCAAAGTTAAAAGAAAATGGCTCGGAATATAGTATGTTAGAAAAAATATACAATGCCTTATTCTACTCTCTTTTGGAGTATATACACCAACTCAGTATGCTCTCTCATGTAAAATACCGAAATTCAAATTTTACGCGAATCGAAAAAAATCTATTTTTTCAGCCAAGTGGCTCACTTGGCTGTTCAAGGGAAAAATTCTTGCAAATGCAGCTCTTATTATTTGCCAAATGTTCATGCACAAATGCATTTATTTTACCAAGAGCGTAGTGTTGGGTCATTTAAGGAGAATGGGAAAACACTACTCACAATTGAAGAGGCAAAATAGCATACAGATAGCACTCCAGAGCTTGCAAACCCCTTCATATACACTATACCAATGGTACCTCACACTGACTGCGGAGAGGCTGAGATGATGAGAAAGGGCAGGTATATTTATGATTATTTTTACAAGTAAGGTTAACTTAGACAAAGTAACTCTCTCCAGGTCACAACTCAAGGAAGTAATACATTTCTGTGATGAAAATACAAGTCTTGGGGCTTCTGATTTTATCATGTGTCTATCAAAATCCCCCACCTGCCAACGTTAAGCCATACAATGTAGAACATAAAAACCATACAGCCTCTGAAACAGAGGAGGGGGCGAGATCAAAACTCATTTGAACTTACATAATCATATTTTATCAATTCATTATTAGTCCACTATGATCATTGTGGTCGTCATTAATAGATAAGACGTGTTGAGCAACTACTACCTGCCAGACCAAATAGGAAGGACTTCATCTGTGCTGTTTCACTGAAGCTTTACTTTCAACAAAGGTGCTCTTAAAAATCAGAATTATGAAAGTACAGATGAGAAAATGGAAGCCGAGAAGGCTTGAGTTGCCTAAACCTGCTCCTAAATCCTAGCCTTTTGCCAAGGCCACTCGACTAGACTTGCTTCTGTGGGATCTATTGTATTCATAGTCAAATACCAATAAGGCCAAGACAATGAGTACTTTTGAGTTCTTCTGGGTTTTGGGGAAAATTTAAACAATGTCTCCCAATCTCCTGAATGCATTGAATGTATTCGGCCGATTCTGAATAAAGACTGTGTTTTCTGGTTTTCTGGTGAACTGCACAAGGTTTTATAGACTTGTTGAGGAGGTGGTGTTTGATTTACATAGTGTCCAAATATGGGTTGGACCAGGTGAGAGCTTTACATAGCTCGTGAAGAAGCTGGCTATCCACCCGAATCTTCTTATGCATATAGGTTTTCTACTTGGCCAGTGCATGTTGTCTGTCCCTTACTGCACTTGTGGTTGATAAAGAAAAAGGAAGATGAAGCCGTCAGGTTGAGCATGCCTGGCACCCAAGTAGCTTCCTATTGTTACAGCTGCTGGCATTCGCCTGTGCAAGCTTCCAGCTTGCTTGTCTATATCTGCAGCTCGATTTTACAGGCCACTCTTTGTTAGAAATGGTTTTGGGGCTGCTTTTTATTCAAAGGAAACCTTACCAAAGACTTCCTTACTTTCAATCTCTGACTAAATAATTCCTTTAGAACTCCTGTATCAATGGGACTTCTGGATTACAGTTGAAGTAGTTTTGGCTGATCATCAACTCTGCCTCCACTTAATAGTGAATGCTTTTATTTTCTATGTTTCAAGGAGGGTCTCTTTGCTTCTTGCCCTTCTTCAGAATAGCAGTGTGGAAATTGCATTTAGAACACCTGTTGGGCACAGTGGCTCACACCTGTAATCCTAGAAATTTAGGAGGCTAATAGGGGAAAATTGCTTCAGGCCAGGAATTTGAGAGCAGTCTGGGCAACATAGCGGTACCCCATCTCTCAAAAAAAAATTACTGTGTGTGGGGATGCATACCTGCTGCCCTGTTGGCCCAGCTTCTGTCAGGAGGCCATGGCAGAAAGGTCACTTGAGCTCAGGAGTTTGGGGCTGCAGTGAGCTATGGGCATTTAAGCATCCCGGGTGGGCATTGAGGCTGCTACGACCAGAACTTTAGTAATAGCCTGCTGTGCATAGGTATGTAGTTTGCACCTATTTCTGCATGTGTACATTGTTTAAATAGTAGGCACATATTTGTATACGTGTACATACGGTGTTATGATACATATATATTTTCATAATATGTGCACTATACATATGTACCTAATACATACCTAATGTGTACAATACGTACTTTTTGGTGATATTACACGACATATATGTATTAGTGTGATTATATATCTTACTGTGACTATATATATTTTATCACTGATATTTTAAGGAATGTGCATTCCTTTATTTATTTTTATTTCAGTCCTGAAATTGACCTTTATTTTTAAACGTCAGACTGGTAATGTGCTGATGTTGTAAAAATGTTCACACTTAGGTTTGAGTGGGGAAACCCAATCGTCATACTTAGGAATTAAAAAAGAACTAAAATAGACGTAAAAAAATGCACATGGGTACTTTTTAAATAGTAGTACCAGGCACCCAAAAATTAATGCTTTCAAGTGAAATAAGAAAAGATCACAGTTCTTATTTGGGCTAGTGCTTCTGATAGGCATAGCAGGAATGAATGAATGAATTTTATTAACATATACAATAAATAAGTAAAGAACTTTACAAGATAATTTGAGATAGTGATAAGTACCATAACATCAGTAAAATGGGGTCTATGATAAGTGAATTAAATATTTACTTGAATACCTCATACATTTCCAAACTTATTGTGGTCAAAGGGCTCCTGATTCCCCTTACCACCAACTTCTCACTAGGGGATGCTTCTGAAGATTGCGAGGTTTGGAAAGCTTTTGAAGACGTTATTTGAGTTGAGATATGAATGATGAAGTATCTGTATGCATTCCAGGTATGGAGGTGGCAAAGCATTGGTTTTGGGGTGGAAATGAGTTTAGGGTGTTTGAGACTGTCAGTAGGAAATGTTGGAATGTATCCAGAGAAGAAATAGTAGTAGATGAGGCTAGAGAGGTGGAAAGGGCCTTGATATTTTAGGGTAGAATAAGGAGTTAGGATGTCACTTTAATGATGGCAGCAAGTCTGTAGAGTGTTCTAGGTCTGGGGATTGATGGCCTCATGACTGTGGCTACTGTGTAGTGATGACTGGTAGAGGTAGAAGAGAAAATGGTGACCTTTCAGAGCTGTTGTCTGGTTAAGAAGCCATAGTAGCTGTGTAGATGGAGCCTGGGCCAGCTTTAGCAATGTACTTTGCAGACAGAGCTAAGAACTTAAGTGTGGATTCTATGTGGAAGGCAGGAGATGAGTAGTCAAGAGTTGATTCCTAGGTTTAAGTTGAGCAACTGAATGTACGATGGTTCAATTACTAAGATGGGGAAAATTCGAGGAGAAGTTGGTGGTGAGGGGAATCAGAAGATACCTTTTGGCCACAATTGGTTTTAGATACTTATTAGATAGTCAAGTGAGGTGGTTTAGTGGGCAGTGGAATAAATATCTGTAGTTCAGTGGTGAGGTCAAGATTAAAATGACAAAGGTAGGTGTCAGCAACATAGAGCTGACTTCAAAGCCATGAGACAGGATGAACTCCCTACAAGGGGAGGGGCTAAGTTTACTTCCTTAAATTGAGAAAGTTGGACAGGATGGTGTTTAAGGTCTCATCTTCTTCAAAAAGTTAACTGTTTATTGAATTTCAGAGAGTCTCTGTAAGAAACTTGAAGTGATGGAATTTTTTTTGTAAAATGCTGTAGCTGCTTTAAAATAATGAAAAGGATGAATGGGAAGAAATACAGACATTTAAGTATTGGAAATCTGTATTTATTCTGAAATGGCTTGTTTACAAAGCATAATATGTAACTGCGATCAGATATCCTTCTGAAAGTGAAAATAATCTTCATTTTGTAAGGTTTCAGTTAAACCCAATTGGTGGTCAATATGAACTTATTTTTATCAAAACATTTTAAACAGCTTTATTGAGGAGTCAAGTGACACCCAAGCTGCACATATTAGAAGTGTAAAGTTAGATGTTTTCACATAGGTATTCAGCCATAGAGCTGTCACCACTAGAGATAATAGACATACTTATCATCCCAACAGTTTCCGTGTACCCTTCAGTACTGTCTCCCTCCTGCCTCTGATCCATAGGCAACCACTGATAAGCTTTTTGTAACTGTAGATTACTTTTCATTTTCTAACTTATATAAATAGAATCATACAGTAGGTATTCTTTTTTTCTGGCTTTTTTCATTCAACGTGATTATTTTGAGATTCATCCATGGTGTTTTTTGTGTCAGTAGTTCTTTTTCTTCCGTTTGCTAAGTAATATCCTATTGTATGGATATACCAGATGCATTTTTGCAGTCATAATGAAGTTAGACTACCTTCTTTTTTCCCTTCAGTGGGTCTCAGGATTTGCTGGTATTATTTGTAATCCTGAAAATTTGAGACAAGTCTCAGTTAATTTAGAAAGTTCATTTTGCCAAGTTTGAGGATGCACCCTTCTTAGACAGTCTCTGGAAGTCCTGATAACATGTGCCCAGGGTGGTCGGGACACAGCTTAGTTTTATACATTTTAGGGAGACGTGAGACATCAGCCAACATATGTAAGAAGTACAATGGTTGTGTCCAGAAAGGCAGGACCACGTGAAGCAAAGACAGAAAAAAGACTTGAAGTTGGAAGGAGCTTCTGGGTCACAGATAGGTGAAAGAGAGGAGTGCTTGCATTCTTTGAGTTTTTGATTAGCCTTTTTAAAGGAGGCAATCAGCTATGCATGTATCTCAGTGACAGGCAGGTTATCCCTAAGCAGTTCCTGGCTTGGCTTTTCCCTCTAGCTTAGTGATTTAGGGGCCCCAAGATTTATTTTCCATTCACACACCAAAGAGACTAAACATGTGAGTACATATACACACAGAGACACATTCCAAACTCTCTTCATAGAAGGGCTTCCTTGTTCTTGTATTCATCCCCTTCATCCTGTTCAGGGATGAGCTTTCTGCTGGCTTTCATTTACCAGCGCAAGCTTGACAGTGCTGTGGATAGGAAGCAGGCCCACCCTTTCTGTGTGTTTGTGTTCTGTGTGATTTTTTTGGGAATGTGTGTATGTTGTTGAGCTTTTTTTTTTTAAATATAGATTGTGTTTATGTCAGGAGGTTGCCTAAAATAAAACTGAAGCTTCATAGTTTAGCCTTTAGTTGTGTTTCATAGTTTAGCAGTTATGGATTCAGTTAATCTAGTACCTCTGATTTCACAAGAGAGTATAATAACCCTTTGCTCAGTTCATAGGAATTTTGTATAGTTGGTTACGAAAGAGATCAAAATGAGACAAACACTCATTCACGTGGTAAGTAGATGCTTACCTTTAATCTCTGTGGTGTCTTGATTAAATCACTTGCTTTCTGCTTCTGTTTCTATGCATTTGGAAAAGTTGACTGCTTTCTTGTTCCTGTGGATGATCTGAGAACACACATGAGTTAATCACCCTCTGGCTGTTTTTAACATCATGAGCTTACATGCAGTTTAAGGATTTCTGGGCTCTCTGTGCTGTTATCTGGGGTTGTCTGAGGAGGAATAGAAGCAGATACGGTAGGATGATGACACAGGTTAGCATGCAAGTGCAGTAAAGAATTCCATTTTGGATGTTTTTAGAATTTTCTGCAGGATGTTCTGTTTTCTAGGTAATTTTTAGATTTTTACACTGCTTTATAAAAAGCTCTTTCCTCAATTGGTAGCTTTGAATTCTTCTTCAGTATTTATGGGAAGTCATATTCTTGATTTAGATGTTCTGCTTTACCTTACCAAAGATGACTCTACCAGTTGTGAAGCCAACAAGGAAGAAGATCTGCTGCTCTGGGTATCTAAGAGATCACTTCATCTCGGTACTTACGAGACTGCCTCATTCTTTGTGATGGCTGTAGAGTATTCACTCCATCGACTGAATGTAACATGTTTTAGTTGTCCCCGCCACTTTTCCTGTTATATCTATGCTGAAGTACATAATACTTACATGCAAATACATTATCTCTCACATTTCCAAATTGTTCTCCATTAACATTTTATCGTTATGTACTTACACCAACAAGGTTTTAGTGTGTCTCTTTCCTTATACACTCAACAATACAGAGTGCTACTAGAGTTTATCTGATTGGTGAAAATGTTATTTTCTTCTGATTTTTAACTTCTATATCTCTTATTACAGAGTTTGGGCATCTTTTCATGTGAATGAGTCATTTGTAATTCTTTTTCTGAGGACTCACTGTTCGTATGTGCAACCTATTTCTCTATTATATGGTTACTGTTTTATTGATGATATGTAGGAGCTTTAGATATATTAAGCAAATTAGCTCTTGGCGATATGACTTATACTGTTGCTTTTAAGTTTGTTGTTTGTCCTTCGATGTTGCTTACCGTGTTTTGCCATGAGGGGATTTATTATATTGATGTAAAGGAATTACATCTAATTTTAAAAATTTCTTTCAAATTTTGTGTTACACTCAAAACATTGCAGATATTATGTTTATCATATTTTGAATACCCGCCTCAGCCTCTCAAAGTGCTAGGATTACAGATCCAACAGTGGCTGGAGCCACTGCACCCAGCTACTCAAGGCAAATATTGAGCCAATGTACTTGGCCATCCAAGGTTTTACCCTGAGTAGGGGAGCTCTGAGCACTGGCATCGGAGGGAGCAGTCTCTTGGATGAACTGTGGGATATACACATTTTCTAATGGGCACAGCATTCCAAGGCTTCTCATTCACATCTTCTACAACTCCAAGTCTTGGGATGCCTCAAACCCATACTCTACATGGGCTAGCCTTCATTGAGCAGCTAGTGTGGGGAAGACAGGCCAGGATGGGCACGCAAGAGGAAGGAGACCCAGACTTTGCCTCAAGGAGATCACATTCAAGCAGGAACGGAATTACTCCAGAATGTCAGATCAAGGGACCAAAGCCTCTGATTTTTTTTTCCTTTATTTCTTCTCTCTCTAACTCTCTTTCTCTCTCTCTCATTCTCTCTTCCTCTCTCCTTTCTTTCTCTTTCTTTCTATTTTTCAAGATAGAGTTTTACTCTTGTTGTCCAAACTGCTGTGCAATGGCCTCAGGTGATCCACCCACCTAGGCCTCCCAAATGTTGGGATTATATGTGTGAGCCACTGGATCTTGCCACCTCCAATTTTCACAGAAAGAGGCACAGAAAAATTTGGCACCCAACAGAAATGAGTTCAAATATCAGTTTCCCTAGTTCTTGGCTCAAGCTTTCCGGTTCTCAGTGATTTCCTATGAAAGGGAATGAGAGGGGTCTGTGGTGACAAAATCATGGCAGGCAAGGTGACACTCACCTGCAATCTCAGCAACTCAGGAGGTTGAGGTGGGAGGATCGCTTGAGGGCCTACCTGGGAAACATAGGGAGACCCCAACTCAAAAAAAGTAAAAAGGGGGCATGGTGGCTCATTCCTGTAATCCTATCACTTTGGGAGCCCAAGGCAGGTGGATCACTGGAGGGGTCAGGAGTTTGAGACCATCCTGGCCAACATGGTGAAACCCCATCCCTACTAAAAATACAAAAATTAACCAGGCATAGTAGTGCATGCCTGTAGTCCCAGCTACTTGGAAGGTTGAGGAAGAAGAATCACTTAAACCCAGGAGGTGGAGGTTGCAGTGAGCTGAGATCACCCCACGGCACACCAGCCTAGGAGGCTTTACAGAGCGAGACTCCAACTCCAAAAAAAAAAAAGAGAGAGAGAGGAAGGGACATCAATCAACAAACATTGGTGATGAATAGGGTAGTGGTGCCACTGCCTGGCTAAAATATATATATATATGTATGTATGTATGTACATGTATATATCTATATATATGCATATATTTATATATGTATATATTTGTATTTTTAGTAGAAACTAGGTTTCTTCATGTTGATTAGGCTAGTCTCAAACTCCTGACCTCAGGTGATCCACCCACTTTGGCCTCCCAAAGTACTGAGATTACAGGTGTGACTCACCGCACATGGCTCTCCTTTTTTTCTTTTTTTTTTTCGAGAGGGAGTTTCACTGTGTCTCCCAGGCTGGAGTGCAGTGGTAAAATCTCAGCTCACTTCAACCTCCCCCTCTCAGGCTCAGGCATTTCTCCAGCTCAGCCTTTCGAGTAGCTGGAATTACAGGAGTGTGCCACCACAGCAGGCTATGTTTGTATTTTTGATAGAAATGGGGTTTTGCCCTGTTGACCAGGCTGGTCTCAGACCCTTGACCTGAGGTAATCCACCGGCATTGGCCTCCCAAAGTGCTGGAATTACACACAGGAGCCTACCCCACCCCCATCCAAGTAAGTTTCTTGATTGCACAGAATGTATCGTGATATTGGTGGACTTATGGACATCCTCTCCAGCATTGAGTGTTGTGTCTTGGGTGTGCTGTGCTTTTTGTTTGTTTTTTTTGAGACTGAATCTCACTCTGTTGCCAGGCTGGAGTGCAGTGGCATAATTTTTTCTCTCTGCAACCTCCACCTCCCAGGTTCAAGCAATTCTCCTGCCTCAACCTCCTGAGTAGCTGGGACTACAGGCACCTGCCACAATGCCCAGCTAATGTTTTTAAAAAGTGTTTTTAGTAGAGATGGGGTTTCACCATGTTGATCAGGATAGTGTCAATGTTTTGACCTCATGATCCAACTGCCTAGGCCTCCCCAACTGCTGGGATTATAGGCATGAGCCACTGTGCCTGGCATGTGCTCTGCTTTTAAACTCTTTTTTTTCTAATATGGGGTAGACTTGAAAGTGTGCCTTGTTTTCATAGCCCTCATGCAGCTTGTTTTGAACTGTTTTATGTTCACAGTTTGGGATATATTAGGCAATATTGCTGAGCTGTCCTGTCAACCTGAATTTGAGCCCTTTATCTGCCAGTAACCTTGCCATGTGATTATGAGCAAGGTATTCTAGCATCTCTGTTCTTCAATTTCTTTATCTGTAAAATGCAGACTATGCCCAGCTCATAGCACTAGTGTGAGGAATAAATGAAGATATGTGTAGATCACTTTTACATGGTATGTGACACTCGGTAGGCACCAAATCATTATTTCTGGGAGTATAAGTACATTCTTGCTTGTCTACACACACACATACACACACACACATACAGAAAGAGAGAGAGAGAGACAGAGAAATTGCAGAGATTATACAAAAAGTTCCCATGTACCTGTACCCAGCTTCCCTTATAATTAACATCTTACATTAGTAAGGTGCATTTGTTAAAATTAATGGACAAATATTGAGATTCTTTTATTAACCCAAGTCTCTACTTCATTCAGATTTCTTGGGATTATTCCTAATGTCCTTTCCTGTTCCAGTGTCTCATCTGGGACATAACATTCCATCTCATCATCATTTCTCCTTAGGCACTCTTCCTGGCTGGGTCACTCGAGTTTCTTTTGATTACATTGAAATTAAATTTTGGTGCAGACAATGAGATCTCTGTTACAGAATTCTTAGGTTAAAATTTACTCACAATGGCTGGGTGCAGTGGCACATGTCTGTAATCCCAACACTTTGGGAGGTCGAGGCGGACTCATCACTGGAGGCCAGGAGTTTGAGATCAGCTTGGGCAACATAATGAGACCCTATCTCTACTAAAAATAGAAAAATGTTTGCCAGGCATGGTGGCACACATCTGTAATCTCAGCTACTCTGGAGGCTGCGGCGTGAGAATTTCTTGAACTCAGGAGGTGGAGGTTTCAGTGAGCTGAGACTGTGCGACTGTATCCCAGCCTGGAAGATGAAGCCAGATTCTGTCTCAAATAAACAAACAAACAAACAAATAAATAAATAAAAGGCAAACCTTATTCACAAAATTATTATAGGGCACCTGGTTGTAGCGCCTGAGCTGGATGTGTAGGAGCCTCCCAAGATCTTAACCTAAAGTCTGCCCTACTGTGGCTAAACCTGCTTGTATGCCAGAAAGCAGACCCAAGCTGCTGAAAACCACCTGTACCTTATCCTGACCCATTTGTCCTCCCCCATCTTTTGGTAAATAATATCCATTGAAAAATGCTGGTTGGGCCTACATGGTGACCTGAGTGATAACACATCTCAGGAATGTGTGGGGGCATGGGGTAGGAAAAGGAGGCCACTGTGTTTTTTCTAACAGTCACCTCAAAACTGCTGGTGCCTTGGTGATGGAAGGGTGTCACCCCAACATGTTAGCTGAGCTGTGTGGTTTCCCTGAATGTTAATAACTTTCACTGCTTTGGCTTGTGTTTCCTCCTTGATATCACCAACTAAAAAAATGTCAGAATTTTTTGGTTTCTGGTGCCAAATCCAAGCTGGTTTATCAGAAGACACCCCCTGCCAGACAATGGAGTCTGTGTGCTGGGGCAGAGCCGCTTTCCCTTTGACACTGGCTCTTTTCTAAGAACTGAAAATAAGCTGCAGAGGCTGTGACTTCACTTTTCTTGGAACTCCTTTACATTACTCCCAAAAATGCAGAAAATCCTCATTTAGCAGCTTTTGGATTGCT
This sequence comes from Callithrix jacchus, assembly GCF_049354715.1. NCBI lineage: Eukaryota > Metazoa > Chordata > Mammalia > Primates > Cebidae > Callithrix > Callithrix jacchus. Next base: position 124,661,639 of record NC_133514.1, read on the forward strand.
GAGTTCTCTATTTCTTTCTGTTGCATATTCTTGTAATGCTCAAATTTGACTGACAAATTCTTCTGCATCAGGTGAAGCAAGAGGGGGAAGGAATGACCGTGTGAAGGAACTGAGTGCTTTGTCATGGCCTTTTTGTGGTTTAATGGTTGATGAGAAAAAGGACCTAGAAGAGACACTGTGTGTAGAATGGCTTCCAATTCCAAAGGTCACAACCCTGTGATCTGTTGGCCAGCAGTTGGCTAGGGCTGAGGCAGATGAACATCAGGCCAAAGCCCAAACTTACAGAGCATATGCAAGGACAAGGAGAAAATGCATTTTCAGCCATAATGACCTACATTTAGTTGACACTTCGGAGCTTGTGCAAAAGGACATCTTCAAGGGGCCTCTGCCTCCTTGCATAAAGGGAGATAGTGATGTCAGACAAACCTGGGGTCCGGTCCTGGTCCTGTTGGTTCCTTTTTGACTTTGGCCTTGAAAGTCAGTCTGTGAAATGGAGATCTCTTCCTTTGAAGGGTGGTACCTGGTAGGTTCTTGGGAACTGAATTAATGTTCCCCTCTTAAGAGTGGGTCTCTGTAGACAGGCACATATGCTGTTCTGAAATCATCTGTTGCTATCTCTCTGTTGGAGGTGCTTCCAGTGATATGTGAGTGTTTCTTACTTATCTCAGTATCCCTGCCCAGCATGGGGTCTTACATAACATACATGGGCAGTCATTCAGTGTTAGGACTGGCTGGGTTTCAGGCTGGAAGACAGTGGAAATATACAAGCAAAGGCAGTGCCTTGCATTTACACGTGGCCTGCAGCAGTATTCAAATGAAAGGAGCTCCCTGCTTAGAAGGGCCTTTTGAATTGGGCCCCCTGTATAGTTTATAGTTAACCTGAGGATGATGGCTAGACTGTTGGGGAGTGCTCTTTAAGTACAGAGGGAAGACTTGGTAAAGACATAAAAGCATGGAGGAAAAGGAGATAGTCAGCTGAGTCCAAAAAATGATTCATGTTGTTTGTTCACAATCTGAAATGAGAGGCCTTCAAGATTGACTCTTGATAAAGAATGCAAATTCAGCTGGGCTCAGTGGCTCACACCTGTAACCTCAGCACTTTGGGAGGCTGAGGTGGGCAGATCACCTGGAGTGAGGAGTTCAAGATCAGCCTGGCCAACGTGGCGATATCACGTCTCTACTAAAAATGCAAAAATTAGCCAGACATGGTGTGTGTGTGTGTGGGGGGGGGTGCCAGTAATCCCAGCTACTCAGGAGGCTGACACAGAAGGATCAGTTGAACCCAGGAGGTGGAGGTTGCAATGAGCTGAGACTGCTACTGCACTCCAGCCTGTGCAACAGAGCAAAGCTTTGTCTCAAACAAAACAAAACCAAAAGAATGGAAGTTTAACAAAGAATGAAGTGCCAGGGACTGTGAAAGAAGCCGTCTCATAAGTTGCTTCATTTTACTGTCCCTGTACCCCAAAGAGGTGCATTTCCCCTGTCCCCTTTCACAGCCATGAAAACTGCAGCCATGGAGATGAAGTCCTTTGTCCAGGGGCTCTCTCCAGTCACAGAGCCAGGTTATGAACCAGTAGGTGCACCTCATCATTAAGGACACTTGTGGGTGGTCAGGAGCAGGCCCTTCCATACAGCAGCTCTTCCCCAGGGCAGCTCTGGGAGCTGAAGATCTCTGCACGAGCACTGGCACACTCTTCTGGTCTGTGCTCGGGAAATAGAATGACAACCAGTCACCAGAAAGCAAAGGCACAGAATGAAGCGAAGAAACAAAATGGGGCCATGAGAAGCTTCACTCCTGTTTACCCAGGAATTCTGCCCATTTTGGCCAGGCCGAGGTGGGGGTGGAGAGTTGTCAGATTTGTCAACCAGAAGGGTTCTGAGGAGCTTGCAGTGTGGCCAGCCCCACTGTTCATTCATTGGATAACGTTGGGTGGGTTATTTCAGTGCCCTTACTTCTGGATGACGGGGGGTCAGAGAGGTTAAATAATTCATGGCTGCTAGCTGGAATCCAGTGCTTAAATGTTCAGTTTAGTGGCTAATGCCTGTAATCCCAGCACTTTGGGAGGCTGAGGCGGGTGGATCAGCTGAGGTTAGGAGTTAGAGACCAGCCTGGCTAACATGGTGAAACCCCATTTCTACGAAAAATACAAAAAATTATCTGTGCGTGGTGGCACATGCTACTCGAGAGGCTGAGACAGGAGAATCGCCTGAACCCAGGAGGCAGAGGTTGCAGTGAGCCAAGACTGCACCATTGCACTACAACTTGGGCAACAAGAGCAAAACTCCATCTCAAAAACAAAAGGAAACCACAAAAGTTTACTTTATTTGCCTTTCTGTGGCCAAACGCCTGCTGGGTTCCAGGCTCTGGGGATACACGAGGTGAACGAGATGCATGGTTGCTCCCTGTGCGGCATGGTGACTTCTTGGACCTCCCATTCCTCTTTATTGTTCCTGTTTAAGCCCGAGAAAGTACTGTGCTTTTAAGAACGTGTGTGGTTAGATTGGGCTCACCTGGTTATTCAGGCCAATCTCCCTGTCTCAAACCCCTTACTAATCCTACCTGCAAAGTCCCTTTTGCTACATAAGGTGACATATTCAGAGGTTCTCAGGATTAGGACATGGATATTGTGTGGGGAGGAACAGTCTGCCTATCTAGTCAGCTCTTAAGACCCTGAAGATGTGTGCTCATCCCAAATACAAAATAGATCCACCCTGCCCCAAGGCCTCATGCCATTATAACATCAACTCAGGAGTCCAAAATCTGCTCTAAACCTCGTCACCTAAATCACCTCAATCTGGCATGGGGGAGGCTCCTGGAACTTAGTAAACCAGTTACCTGGCCCTAAAGTGTAGTGAGCGGCCACCCAGAGGGGTATAATCTAGTTCTGTCCCTGATCCAAGGGACCTGATATGTGATATGGACAAGAAAAGGAAGAAACAAAGAAGCTGTACACCCAGAAATACCAGACCACTAAGCCTCCTTTCCTCCTGGTCACAGAGGATAGGGAAAGGAGTTTCTCCAAAGGGTCTGTCAGCACCTCATTCCATGTCCTGTGAACTTGGGAGAAGGCTGACCTAGACACTTTTCTTCAGTGGGTACTGCTCATTTTAGAAAGTGAATCAAGCCGGGTGCGGTGGCTCACATATGTCATCCCAACACTTTGGGTGGCCAAGGCGGGCAGATATGCTGAAGCCAGGAGTTCATGACCAGCCTGCCCAACATGGCAAAACCCTGTCACTACTAAAAATACAAAAATTAGCGAGGCGTGGTAGTACACGCCTGAGGTCCTAGCTTCTGTGTAGACTGCAGCAGGAGAATCGCTTGAATCCAGGAGTCAGAGGTTGCAGTGAGCCAAGATCATGACTGTGCACTCCAGCTTGGGCCACAGAGTGAGACTGTGTCTCGAGACAAAAAAGAGAGTTGGAGTCAGGGCCTGCCCTGGGGTCTTCCATCGGACAGCTGCGCATTACTTACAGGTGAAAATTTTCCCAGAGCACAGCTAAGCCTGGTTGTCCTGCTTGTAGGACTCTGGCATGTAGCTAATTATCAGCTCCACCTGGGCTGTTTTTACCTGGTCCCTACCCGTATCTTCAATTAGAAGCCACGTGCTTTGGGCTCAAGAAAGTCTAAGCTTTTAGAAAGCTCTCCAGTGACTCTCATCATCAACCAGGTTTGGCAGACACAGATCTACAGCTTTCTGGCCCAGAGACACCTGGGGCACAGGAGGGGTCAGAGCTGCCCATGACACTGGTTGTGAACTGGTGAAGGCTCCCTTGAGTGGGGACCCTGGAGTCCAGGGGACCAGGACCAAGGGGTCCCTGCCTGCCCCGGGCTTCTGAGGGGGAGAAGAAAGGAAGGCTGGAAAAGCCCATGTTTAGGAATAGAGCTTCTCTACCTCCTGGATGTCCAGGGCCATCCTTGATATGGGCCGTTGCAAGGTAGTGATATCAAGTTTCCTTTTTAAAAAGCCCTGTGACTGGTTGCAGTGGCTCACACCTGTAATCTCAGCACTTTAGAAGGCCAAAGTGGGCGGATCACCTGAGGTCAGGTGTTCGAGACCAGCCTGGCCAACATGGTGAAACCCTGTCTCTACTAAAAATATAAAAATTAACCAGATGTGGTGCTGTATGCCTATATTCCCAGCTACTCAGGAAGCTGAGGCAGGAGAGTCACTTGAACCCAGAAGGCATAGGTTGTAGTGAGCTGAGATCACTCCATTGCACTGCAGCCTGGCTGTCAGAGTGAGATTTTATTTCAAAAAAAAGTGAGCCCTTTTACAGAAAACTATTAAGTAAACAATAATACAGTAGTACCTGAGAGACTGATGTGTGGGTACTTGGTTTTCCTTGATGTTCTAGAGTAGAGCTGCACTGTCTAATGTGATTGTCAGCAGCCTCATGGATCTATGGAGTACTTGGAATGTGCCGGAGTGGCAGGCAGGGTTGCCAAACTCAGCAAATAAAAGTTGAGGATGCCTCCTCCATCAGTGTGGGCTGTGCACAGTGACTTTCTTCCAGAACGGAAAGAGGGATAAGAGTAACTTTACAGTGGCAGCCAGCTGGTTTTAATGTCAAGTGATACACCATTTTAACAGCACACCTGGGTAAGACACCTGAGGCCCTAGGGGGCCAGGACTTAGAATCTTCAAATTCTGCAGCCACTCGTCTTCTCACTGCCCTCACCTGGCTCCTGCAGAGAGTAGTGACAGTGCCCTAAGGGGCCTCTAGGAGCCTAATGGGACCACAGGAGGTCTCTTGGAGGCCTGGAGAGGCATGTGAGGACTTGGCATTTTCCAAAGGTATGACAGCTGGGGTTGGTGCTTGAGATCTCTGGTCAGTGCTGGTAATGCTGTGTAATGAATTGCCACAAACTTAAGAGCTTAAAAAAACAAATGTATTGGTCGGATGCAGTGGCTCACACCTGTAATCCCAGCACTTTGGGAGGCCAAGGGAGGTGGATCACGTGAGGATGGGAGTTCCAGACCAGCCTGACCAACATGGAGAAATCCTGTATTTACTAAAAATACAAAAAATTAGCCAGGTGCAGTGGTGTATGCCTATAATCCCATTTACTTAGGAGGCTGAGAAAGGAGAATCGCTTGAACCTAGGAGGCAGAGGTTGCAGTGAGCCAATGTCACACCACTGCCCTTCAGCTTGGGTGACAAAGCAAGACTTCATCGCAAAAAAGAAACAGGCTTGTTAAATTCCTCCCATGTGTTGATGCCCTTGCTATAATATCTATTTATGTTATTATGAGTCACCCGCTCCCAGGGCTGCCCTGCCCATTGCGAGACCTCTTCTGTCTTCGTAAGTGTGAGACAGTGTTTTCCCTGCCTTTACCACATTGTCCGCCTCTCTCGCTGGTGTCACACCCATTTAAGGAGAGTGAGCACATTGGCTGTGGGATCTTGGTCTCCCCAGTTTGGCAGCAGCAGGTCCCTGACTTGGCATAAGAAATAAATGTCCGTGGAAAAATATTTTCTTTTTTTGAGATGGAGTCTAGCTCTGTTGCCAGGCTGGAGTGCAATGACACAATCCCCACTCACTGCAACTTCTGCCTTCCAGGTTGAAGCGATTCTTTTGCCTCAGCTTCTTGAGTAGCTGGGACTACAGGCATGTGCCACCACACCCAGCTAATTTTTGTATTTTTTAGTAGAGATGGGGTTTCACCATGTTGGCCAGGATGGCATTGATCTATTGACCTTGTGATCTGCCCGACTCAGCCTCTTAAAGTGCTGGGATTACAGGCATTTTACTATCTATGTGCGTGTCCCAACACAAATGTTGTTGCACCTGTTGATGTGTGTCTTAAGCCTGAGGTAGGGAAGTTTGGTAGGTGGAAGTTACTTTCCATCTCCTTTCTCATAGCATGGCACATGGAAGACAAGATTTTGGCTTTAGCATTTCACTGTGAGCATCCTGTTTATTCCATGGTCATGGGCCTTACTACCAAATTTACTTGAAAACCTTGTGAAATTATTTATGCAGAAAGAATGAGGAATCTCGGGTAATGGGAAAGCAACTAGTCAGTTTTGGAAAACCTCCAACATTGGTAGTTTACAACTAATTGGAAAAACATGTCTCATCTCAGTTGAGTTAATCCTTTCTGCAGTGCTGGGCACCTTAAGTGTTCCCAGAAGGTTTAAGGAGCAGACTGAGCTCCCAAGGAGGCCAGCATAGTGACAAAAAAGGACAAAGGGCTCTGCCTGCCCCTGAGGGTCCTTCAGTCATGGTCAGCTCTGTCTAGGGGAGCAAAGACCATGTCTGTCCTCAGCCTTCCTGGCTATGGCAGGAGCATGGGGTTGGGAGAGAAGAGCATGGGCATTTCTTCTGGCTGGAAACTTAGCCTTTGAAACAAGGCTCCACGGGCAGAGTTTCAGACCCAAACAGGAGAATGAGATGGCCAATGTTGATGCTCTCAGAGTGGAGGGTCCTGAACTGTCTGATTATAAGTGCAGTGTTGGGTCCTTATGTACTTTTACAAGGGTATTTTCAGAGACACGGAGGTCAGTGGACCCACTTTCACTTTGTCATTGAAGGTCTCTGGAAAAGAGTGTTCCCAGGGATAGATGATCTGATGGGGCCACGGCCCCACCAGTGTCCTTAAGAGGGAAAGCTCTGTCAGCAGAGAGAACCTCAGCCCTGGCTGATCACACAGGATACACTAGGGTGGGATCTGCAGACACCAGCAGCCTGCCCTAAGGCTCCCAAGTCAGAAAGCCCCAGTCATTTCCAGTCCTGGTTTTGCTAGCCAGTGAAAGAGGCTTCGTGGGAAAGGAAGTTTCTCTCAGATGCCTGAGTCCAGCTGGGAGTAGCTGTTCCCAGTTAGCCAGGCTGATTGGAGTCCAGGGTGAGTTGGCTGAGTTGTGGGTTTGAACCGCCAGAGCCACTGAGGCACAGCTGGCCCACTGCCAAGTGCTGCCAACCATCCTGTAAATTCCACCATTGCTCATGCCTGGGAGACGCTTCAGCATTGACCGAAAGGGTTGCTAGGTCTTGTTTTGCTCAGGACAGGGCACTGAAGAGTGATCTGTTGTCATACTCTAAGGACAGATCTGGGTCCTGTGCCTCCCAGGGACTCCAAACACAGAATGCCCTTGACAGGACCCCAGCCCATGGGCACAGCCCCTTTTGTTAGTATTAATTATGCACTTATGTGAAATGCACCTGCTCTTGAAGAGGGGATAGCCAGTGATTAAAATAGTTGAGAGCAGGTCACCAGGCTCTTTCAGACTCCATTAGGAAATGGCTCCGAGAGGGTTACTTTAGAGCAAGGGAAAGGTCTCCCTGTTGTAGGGGCTCTGTGCCTGGCCAGCTTCTTTAAATCCTGGCCTGCTCCAGCCATCCAAGATGGCTCTGAAGTAGGAACTGCTACTTAATTTGCAGGGATCAGTACAAAATGAAAATCAATAATTTTCAGAAATTAAGATGAAGGTGGGCTGGGTGCAGTGGCCCACGCTTGTAATCCCAGCACTTTGGGAGGCCAAGGCAGGCAGATCACAAGGTCAGGAGTTCGAGACCAGCCTGGCCAACACGGTGAAACCCTGTCTCTACTAAAAATACAAAACTTAGCTGGGATGGTGGTGGGTGCCTGTAATCCCAGCTACTTGGGAGGCTGAGGCAGGAGAATTGCTTGAACCCGGGAGGTGGAGATTGGAGTGAGCTCAGATCACACCATTGCACTCCAGCCTAGGTGACAGTGCAAGACTATTCTCAGAAAAAAAGAAAAATGATTCAAGCAGCAGAGCCTTCAAGCAAGCATTAGGGACCCTTCTGAGCACGGGGCCCTGGTTGTGAAGTTTGTACACTGGGCCAGGTCTGGAAAGAGTGCAAGGCATGCAGCTGGCCTGAACCATGTGGGTGAACTGAGTCACCCTGCCCTTTGTGGGGGTTGATGGGGATTTTTTTCTAGGCTGCTGGCCTGGGCATGGCTGACACATGAGTGGGGCTTGTCCCGGTCTGGGCTGAAAATAATACACTGGGACAAGTTGAAGGGAGGGGGATTGGAGCAGGGTGCTCCAGGGAGCATCATCTGTGTCCAACAGGAAGTCCCTGAGCTTGGACACATGACTTAATCATCTGTCACGAGGTTCAGAGCAAAACCCAGAAGGCCAGGCAATGATGCATTGAAACTCTCCCTACCCAAGTTAGCATTTTCCAGTATCATTTAAAAATGTTTTATAGATAAGAGGTCTCGCTGTGTTGGACAGGATGGTCTCAAACTTTTGGTCTCGAGTGATTCTCCTGCCTTGGCCTCCCAAGGTGTTTGGATTATATTCATGAGTCATTGCCCCTGGACTCCAACACTGTTTTAAAATTTTTGATATATCTGTGATTTTTGGATTATACCTGTTTTGTGACTTCCATTGGAGAAAATCAACCTGGCTGGGTGAGGTGGCTCACGCCTGCAATCCCAGCACTTTGGGAGGTTGAGGTGGGCAGATCACATGGCATTTCTCTTGTGAGAGTTTGAGACCAGTTTGGACAAATGGTGAAACCCCGCCTTAACTAAAAACACACAAATTAGCCAGGCATGGTGATGGGTGTCTCTAATCCCAGCTACTCAGGAGGCTGAAGCAGGAGAATCTCTTGAACCCACGAGATGGAGATTGCAGTGAGCTGAGATTGTGCCACTGCACTTCTGCCTGGGCTACAGAACAAGACTCTGTCTCCAAAAAAAAAAAAAAGCCATCAAAAGCAGATGTTTGTCACTGCCAGGTGACCTTACTAATCACTGACCATGGGCGTACAAGGACAAATGAAATGAGGGCAAAATAACTTATGCCTTGTTTTCTTTGCCTTTGACCTTCAGCCCCATGCATTCCTGCAAATGTTTTGCCCACAGCAAACCTTTGAATACCTTAACTTTTCTGTTTTAAATGAGATTTCCAAGTGAATTGATGTCTGAAAAGATAATCCCTTTAGTGGAGAGCAATTGGTATTTGAAGAGAATGAGATCAGGTTGCTAAGGACACCCTTGTTTGTAATCTTTGGTTTATATAAATTATTGGTGAATAAGAGAAATAAGTTTATTCTTTCTTTTAGATGGTAAACTGGAAGGGAAGTGTGTTAAGGGGTAAAGTGAGTCATGGGGTGTGGGAGGCTCAGATGGAACAGGGCTCTGGGACACCTCTCTTTCTTGACATTGGACCTCTAATTTCCATCCCAGGCCTCAAATTAAAAGACAAAGGCTTCTAATCTGCTTGGGTGGGAACACATAAAAATTCCTCTGGGTGGATGGATAGGGGTGGGAAGGAGGAAGTTTGTAGAAACTGAAAGAGGACTTTTTTGGGGAGAGAGGAAGAAATCTCTTGTTTAATTACAAAACCAAAATATCATTGGCATAAAGTTTTCAGGGTTCATCCATATAGTTGCATATGTCAGAACTTAATTTTTTTGATGGCTGAAAATACTTCATATATAGTGTATTTTGTTTATTGATTTACCTGTTGATGGACATGTGATATTTCTACTTTCGGCTATTGTGAATAATGCCATTAGGAACACTGGCATGCAAGTAACTACTTGAGTGCTTGTTTATAATTTTGTTGGGTATGTATCAAGGAGTGGATTATTGGCTTATGTAGTAATTCTATACTTAGCAATTTTAGAAACCGGCAAATTGTCTTCCACAGTGGCCACACTATTTTGCATTCCTACCAGCAGTATCAAGTTCTCCATATCCTCATCAACCCTAGTTATTTCTTTGTTTTTGATTAGAGCCATGCTAGTTGGTGTGAAGTGATACTTACTGTGGTTTGTATTTTCATTGCCCTAATGACTAAAGATTTTGAGGAGCCTTCAATGCACTCATTTGCCATTTGTATCAAGTTATTTGCCCTTTGCAACCTTTTTTTTGTATTCGTTGTGTTATAGGTGTTCATATGTGTTTTGAATATTAACCCCTTAGATACATAATATGCGATTATTTTCTTGCATTGTGTAGATTGTACTTCACTATATTTAGAGTATCTTTTCATAGACAAAAATTTTTAATTTTGATGAAATTTATCTTTTGTTGTTGCCCGTGATTATAATATCATATTTTAAAAATATTGCTAAATCGGTGGGCATGAAGATTTGCCTCAGTTTTGTTCTGACTTTATAATGTGTGGTCTCAAATAAAGGTCTCTGGTCCATATTGAATTAATATCTGTGTATGGTATAAGGTAAGCGTCCCACTTTATTTTCTTGCATGTTAAAATCCAGTTGTCTCGGCACCATTTTTTGAAAAGACGGTTCTGTAGGACCTTAGCATCATTGTTATGAATCAATAGGCCATGGATTTGAGAATTTCTTTCTGGGGTCTCAATTCTATTCCATTGGTTTATAGGTCTATCCCTATGCCAATATCCCATTGCTTATTTAAATTATAGCTTTATATTTAGTTTTGAAATCAGAAATTTGAGACCTCCAAATTTGATCTATTACAAAATTGTTTTACCCATTCAGGATCCCTTGAAATTCTATATAAATTTTAGAATGGTTTTCTTTATTTCTGTGAAGGATGCTGTTGGAATTTAGATAAGGATTGCATTAAATCTGCCAATTATTTGAGTAATATTTTCATCTTCACATTATTAAGCTGTAAGATATTAACTTCTTTTCAGATATATGAACAAAATCAGATATATAATTCTGACTAATGAATCAGGTTTCCCAGTTATTTAGGCCTTTTTAAATATCTTTCAACAATGGTTTATAGTTTTCAGTATACAAGTCTTGTGACTCCTTTGTTAAATTTATTTCTAAGTATTTTATTTTTTTTATGTTACTGTAAACACAACTGTTCTCTTAATCTTCTTTCACTTGATTGTATGTAGGAATCCAAATAAACCAGTTATGTAATGATTTAATATCTTGAAATTTTATGAGCTCATTTATTGGTATTGACAGCTTTGTGTGTGTATATATATATGTATATATATATATATATATATATATATATATATATATATATATATATTCTTTATAGTTTTTGACTTATAAGATTGACTTCTTTTCCAATCTGGATATTTTTATTTCTCTTTCCTGCATATTTGCTCTGACTACAACTTTAAGTATTACGTTAAATAGAATAGTGAAAATGGGCATCCTTGTCTTGCTCTTGATCTTAGGAGAAAAGTTTTCAGTCTTTCACCACTGAGTATGAAAGTTGTGAGTTTTTCACATGGCCACAGCATGTTGAGAAAGTTTTCTTATATTCCTAGTATATTGATTAATTTTATCATGAAGGAGTGTTAAAGTTTGTTAAGTGCTTTTTCTGTATCAATTGAGATGATCATGTAGGTTTTTCTTTTATTCTATTAGGTAGTTTATTAAACTGACTGATTTCATATGTTGAACCCTTCTTTTGTTATTGGGAAAAATCTCAATTGGTCATAGTGTACAATGCTTTCAGTATTCTGAATTAAGTTTATTGATACTATTGTGAGGACTTTTGCATCTCTATTGATAAGGAATAGTGGTCTATAGTTTTCCTTTTCTTGTTGGGTCTTTGTCTATATTAGGATAGTGCTATATTCACAGAAGGAGGTAGGACATGTTTCCTCCTCTTCTCTTTTTGAAAAAGTTTGAGGACTGGTGTTAATTTTTCTTTAATTGTTTGGCACCTTCACCAATGAATCCTTCTGATCTTGGGTTTTTCTTCATTAGGAGGTTTTAGGTCCCTGATTAAACCTCTCTGTTTCTTTTAGTTCTATTCATATTTCCTACTTCTTCTAGAGTAGGCTTTGGTGGTTTATGGTTTGTTTTTACCTTAATTTATTTCTTGTTGCTATTGTGATTACTTTTTCTGATCTAATGTTGTTTAAGACCATAATTTTTAGAAAAATTTTCACATATTTGTGAGTTTTTCACAACTTTTTCTTCTGTTATTGATGGTATTTACATTTCAGAGTAGTCAGAAAAGAATTATGATTTCAATATTTTTAAATTTATTAAGATGCTTTGTGAACTTAAGATATGATCTGTCTCAAAGAATGTTTCGAATGCATTTGAGAAAATTGTATACTCTGCTACTGTTGAGTGAAGTGCTTTCTGAGTATTAGATAAAATTGGTCTATTGTGTTAAGTATTAGATATAATTGGTCTATTAATCTTCTGTCTGGTTATTCTATTCACTATTGAAAATGGAGTAATTAAGTCTCCAGATATTATTGTTAAACTATGCCTTCAATTCTGTTAATTTTAGTTTCACATGTTTTGGGAGTGTTGTCATTAGATGGGTATATAATTTGTATGTTTTCTTGATGTAGGGCAACTTTTATCAATATATAATGTCTTTGGCCAGGTGTGGTGGCTCAGGCCTATGATCCCAGCACTTTGGGACTCTGATTTGGTTGGATCACAAGGTCAGTTCAAGACCAGCCTGACCAATATGGTGAAACCCTGTCTCTACTAAAAATATAAAAATTAGCTCAGCGTGGTGGCATGTACCTGTAGTCCCAGCTACTTGGGAGGTTAGGCAGGAAAATTTCTTGAACCCGGAAGGCACAGGTTCCAGTGAGCCAAGATGGAACCACTGCACTGCAGCCTGGGTGTCAGAGCAAGACTCCATTACGTGTGTGTGTGTGTGTTCATCTTTATTTCACTCGTAAAATTTTTGACTTGAAATCTATTTTGTATGATAGCAATATAGCCACCCAGCTCTGTTTTGGATGCCATTTGCATGAAATATATTTGTCCATTGTTTTTATGCAAACTTTTTGTGTTTTTGTATTTACAATGACTCTCTTGTGAACAGTATGTAGATGGATCTTTTTTTGTTTATTCTGCCAATTTCTGTCTTATGAGTAGCAGGGTTTGATCCAGTTACGTTGAAAATAATTACTGATAAGAAAAGACTTACTTCTGTCATTTAATTTTGTTTTCCGTAGGTTTGTTGTTGTTGTTGTTGTTGTTGTTCTTCTTCAATTTCTCTATTACCGCCACCATTTTTTGGTATTCTGTAGATTTTTTTATAGTTTGCCAGTTTTTCATTTTGTATTGTTTAAAGTTATTTTCTTAGTGGTTTTCTGGGAAATTACACTTAAAGTCTTAAACTTGTAACTATCTAGCTTAAACAGTAACCCAATTTATAACCAACTTAGTTTCAATAGCATAGAAACATTCTGCTTCTATCCATCTCCTTTCCTACCCTTTATATTGTTATTGTCACATATTATGTCATTCTATATTGGGAACTCATTACCATAGATTTATAATGATTGTTTTATGCACTTTCCCTTTAAATCATATAGGGAAAAAAGTACAAGTAAAAAGTACAATAAGAGTGGATTGTATATAAAGTTACTTTTACCAGTCTTCTTTATTTCCTCTTATATCTTGAGTTCATGCTGGTATTCTTTCATTTCAGCCTGAATAACTCCTTTTAGCATCTCTTATGGGAAAAATTTACTGGCTTCTTTTGCCAACCTGACAAAGAAGAATGGGCTGTTCACCACACCATTTTCTCTTCCTCCATGTCACTCAGCTAGGCTCCTCTTGCCAGCCTCTTTTGCAGGTGTTAGATAAAATAGTAGAATGTTAAAGTGGTACATACCTGGCCATTCAGACCTCCCACATATGATTATCTCAATACATGCAGTAAAAACCTTTGATAAAATTTAACATCCCTTCATGTTAGAAATGCACAGTAAACTAGATATTGATGGAACATATCTCAAATTCTTCTTAAACTTTTCTAAAGTTTAGAACTAGAGAGAATACAGTCAAACCCATTTTGGGGCCAGCATCATTCCTGTGTCAAAGTCAGACACAATAAGAAAACTACAGACCACTATCTAAGATGAACATAGATGGAAAAATCATCACTAGAACACCAGCAAAATGTACTCAAGAAACATCAACAAAATTACACATAATGACCAAGTTGGATTTATCCCTGTCTCAGCACTGTTTTTATCATGAAACAATGGTAAAGAGGATGAAAAGACAACTTAAATACTGAGAGAATCGATTTACCAAACATGGTCTCTCTTAAAAGTTTAATATCTAAAATATGTAAGAAATTCAAACAACACTAATAGCAAAATAAATAATAACCTGATTAAAAAATAGGTAAAGGACCTGAACAGACTTATCTCCAGAGAAGACATAAAAATGGCCAACAAGTACCTGAAAATGTGCTCAACATCACTAGTCAACAGGGAAATACAAATCAAAACCACAATGATGTATCCACTAACATCTGGTGAGATGCTTGTTGTGAAAAAGTCAAGAGATAAGTAGTGGTGAGGGAGTAGAGAAAAGGAAACACTTGTAACCTGTTGATAGGAATGCAGATTTATGTAGCCACATTTTTATTTGTTTGTTAAGCAAAATATCCTTGTTGGCAAAGTCCCATGTGAAATATAGAATGCAGTATTATTCTAAGATGGAGTTTAATGATGGGTTGCTCGATACACCCAAATTTCATAGTTTTGGGGTATTTCTGGATTTACTTCCTCAGAGTTTCCTCTCGTAGTTGTGGGAGACTTTTCTATTTCTGTTGCTACCTGGCTGCCAAATATTACTTCTTTCTAGAATTCATTTAAATAGTATAATCCATCAAAAATATAAAGATTTTTGTGAGTTTGGAAAAAAAATATTGTATTACACAAGGAGTCAATGGAAATCTTCTTGGCCCGGTGTATTTTCCATCCTTCCTCTTGTGGACATTCTTCATCCAAAAGGTTCCAGGCCTCTGGTGAAGTGTCTTTCCCCACTGAGTCTAGTCCCTAGGTCTTAGAAGGGAGTGACTCCCTGAAGCCGATGCTAATTTTTAGCTATGTTGATTTCTAATGAATAATAGTCACATCACATTAAATTTTTATTTCTTATGAAATTGTTCTAAATTGCCATCTTGTCTCCCAGTCCTTGAAGAATAAATGGACCTTGATCTTGCAGATCCAGCAATCTTAATTCAGTTCAGCTGCCACATTTGACAGATGAGGAAACTAAAGCTCAGAGAAGGGAAGTGATTTATCACAAAATATTGGGGCTGTTTGGAAGCAGAGCTGAAGCCATAACTCTGGTCTTTTTTCTCTTAGGCCAACGCCCCTATCCACTTGTGACATTTTTTGCTTCCTTCCTGATTGGCAAGATTGTAATAATGAAAGGTGACAGCGTTGCTTATGCACCTTGTATTCTTGTCAATTATAACTATAAACCCAAATATGTTTCCCAGAATAGTTAATCATCTAGTAGAAGGTAGTGTGATTTCTCGTCCTGTAAATCATTAGAAAAACACCTCTGGTACCTTCTATTATGTTCGCCATATTGTTTTTTAGGCTATAAGGAAGTGATCTCGTGTAGTTGTGTATAAATACTGCCTGTTGGTCTCTCCTTATTAGTAGATGCTTACTAACATTACAAGGTAATAATTGGTTATATTGTACTAGGAGAATAACAGTTTATAACAATATTACCTGCAATAAACTACATAGTTTATTTTCTATTCAATGAAGCAATTGTTTGGCTTTTTGGCTACACAGTTTTTTGCATAGCTAAGTTTGTTTTGTCATAAGGCAATCAGGCAGCACAATAGTATTAACAACTACAGGAAACCAGCATCTAGCAAAGAAATTTGAAGATCATGTTCACCCTGAATAAACAAGTGGCTTTAAAAATTCTTCCAACTTTTAACTTCAAACAGAAAAGTTGAAAAAGAAGTACGGTAAAGACACATGTGCCCTTTATTTAGATTCACAAATTAACATTTTCTGGGATTGGTTTTGTGTGTCTCTATGTCTCTTTTCCTCTTCACATACATACTCATTTTCTCTCTCTTACACACACGTACATATACATGCATACGCTCACATTTTGTGTAGCTCTGAACTGCCTGAAAGCAATATTCAGATATCAAGATTGTACAAGAATACTTAAGGCAGTTTTCCCAAAATTAGCACATTCTTTTATATTACTACAATAACAATCACAAGACATTTTCTACTGATAATTAATATTATGTAGTATGCAGTCTAAATTTAAATGTCTCCACTTGCTCTCAAATATTCTTTATATTAGTCAGGGATCTTATATTGGAATTTTTATCATGTTTCTTATTTTCATCAGTCTTGAATATTGCTTCCCCTCCACCATTTCCCTCATCTTTTGCAACCTTGACATTTTTGAAGAGTGCAGACTAATTGTCTCTTAGACTATTTCTCAAACTGGATTCATCTAACTGTTCTTCTGGATTAGACAAAATGTTTAGGCAAATATTATGTTTCCCATTGCATTCCATTGAGAAGTTTATAATGTCATTTTATCTCAATATTTGTGAAGCTAAGTTTCATCTCTTCATTTTAAATTCCTTACTTAATAAACATTAAATGGATAATAGAGATATATGAATGTCCTTTTCCTAACAATATGTTAGTGTATAGTGTTAGGAGTAATTTCATGCCAGAATCTCATATTAACTTGGTGGTATTTGTAAAACAGTGATTTTAAAATTCATGCATTTTTCTAGCTCAGGGGCCAGTCAATTTTTCCAGTAAAGAGCCACATTCTAAGTATTTTAGGCTTTGTGGGCCACATACGGTCTCTGTTACTTATTCTAGTTCTTCTTTAGCTGTGTAAAAATTATTAGCTCATGGACTGCAGGAAAATGGTCTGCAGCAGCATTTGGGCCATGAGTAGTAGTTTGTCAAAGTCCTGTTCTGTGTTATAAAGAAGAGCTTTCCTTTTCCTCGTAACACATGTGTGTGTGTGTATGTGTTTGTGTGTGTGTGTTAGAGGGAGAGAATGAGATCCTTAATAACTTTTTTTCTTTATAGAGTTGATCTCTTTAAGCTTTTTTTTTTTTTTTTAAATAAATACACTTTGGATTTAACTCTGGTAAATAACACTGTCTTAAGAAAATTTCATCTTCTATGCTTTCTGATACAATAGCCACTAGCTTCATGAGACCATTCAAATTTAAACTAAGTATAATAAAATTATAATTCAAAATTAAATAAATTAATAATTCAAAAAAATTAGTTTCTCTGTCACATGAGTCACATTTAAGTGTACAAGTATTCACCCAACACTCGTAGCTAGTGGCTACATATTGAACAGTGCAGATGTAGGACATTTTTATGATTTAGAAGTTGTATTGGATAGTAATATATGCAGATTTCAAATGTATTTGCACAGAGTTATGCAAAATAGTCCCTCAGAGTTAACTTATACTTTTTTTCTTGTCTTTTATTTGCTTTTATGCTTATTTCCCTTCTTAGTAATTTGTCTATTCCTTTTCTTTTAAGGTACCAAAGTATTTATTATATCTATTGTTTTTTTGTTTTTATCTCACATTTTTCTTTCCTTATGCTTTCTTTTGATTTAGTTTATCAGTTTTTTTTTAAACTTTTATTTTAGGTTCAGAGGTACCTATGCAGGTTTACTATATAGGTGTCACTGGGGATTTGTGCACAGATTATTTAGTCACTTATGTGGTAGGCCATGTACCTGATAGGTAGTTTTTAAGTCCTGACCATCATCCTTCCCTCCATCCTCAAATAAGTCCCAGTGTCTGTTGTGTCCATGTGTACTCAATGTTGAGCTTTTACTTGTGAGAACATTTAGTATGTGGTTTTCTGTTCCTCTGTTAGTTTATATAAGATAATGGCTTTTACCTTCATCCATGTTGCTGCAAAGGACATGACCTCATTTATAAATAAAACATAAAACAGGACATGACCTGTTTTATGGCTCCATCATATTTTGTGGCGTATATGTACCACATTTTCTTCATTAGTCTAGAATTGATGGGCATTTAAGTTGGTTTCATGTCTTTGTTATTGGGATTTATGCTTCAATGAGCATATTCGTGCATGTATCTTATTCTTTCCTCTATGATCTTCCTTCCCTCCTTCCCTTTCTCTCTTCTTGGCCTCCTCTTTCCTTCCTTCCTCTTTTTTCTCTCTCTTCCTTTCTTTCTCTTTCTCTCTTCCTTTCTTTCTTTCTCTCTTATCTTCCTTCCTTCCTGTCTTTCTTTCTTTCTCTTTCTGTTTCTTTTTCTTTTTTCTTTCTTCCTTCCTCCTTCCCCACCTCCTTCCTTCCTCTCCTCCTTCCCTCCCTCCCTCCCTCCCTCCTTCTCTCTGCTTCTGTCACCCTGGCTGGAGTGCAGTGTCACCATCTTGCCTCATTGCAAGCTCCACATCCCAGGTTCAAATGATTCTCCTTCATTAGTCTCCCAAGTAGCTGGGACCACAAGGGCCTGCCACGAGATCTAGCTGATTTTTGTATTTTTTATCAGAGGCTGGGTTTCTCCGTGTTGCTCAGGTTATCAGGCTGGCCTCGAACTCCTGACCTAAGGTCATCCGCCCACCTCGACCTCCCAAAGTGCTGGGATTACAGGTGTTAGCCACCACACCTGACCTCCATCGCTCCCTTTTGTATCCCCCAACTCACACCTTGCCCATGCCACTCATGCGTACCCCCTGCCTTTCCCCACAGTCACTTTTGAGTCCTGCACTAAATAGCCTTCAGTCCAGAGACCAGACATCAGACAGAAATCTGGACCTCTTCCTTGATCCAAGATGAGACCTCCACAAGAGGGAAATGCCTGCTATGGAGCCTGCAGGCTGAACACAGTCACTCTTCAGGCAAACAGCTAGAACAGAACTGAGTAAAATATCCAGCCAAAAAAAAACTTCTCATTCAACTCATCCCTAACCCCATTTTACAGATTGAAACACTAAGGCTCAGAGGGGAGGAGACAGAGTAGGCACTGGACAGTAGTCTTTTGGCTCCAAAGCCAAGTTCTGTCCACCCAGCCAGGCTCCATCCTTCCTTCTATAAATGTTTATAACAGTATGTGCTGGACACTCTTCTTAGGCTCTTTTACACATATCACTCAGTCTGCTTTTCCCATTCTTTTGACAAGTATTTATTGAGCTTCTACTGTGTGCATAAACTGTACTCGATACTATGGATATCTTGGTAAAAATCTCAGGCAAACTCTACCCCCCTGGGGTTCTAACAAGACAAAGAGAGAGTTGGTGCTGTGGGCAAGGCTGTGAAGGTAATGAATGAAATGGTGGGGTCACACAGGAAGGGTGTTCAGGGATTCTCTCTGCATGGAAGGGGCATCTTCTTGGCTTTGAGATGCAAATGCTAAAATACCTGTGAGCAGCAGGCCATGCCCACTCAGTAACAGAGCTGAGCCGCAACCATCCATAGATGCCAAACCAAACACCAGATCAGGCCACAAAACCACCTAAGGGCTGGCTGGTTGTGCATTTGGAAGAGGGGGTGCTGTTCTTCCTCCAGGTTGACAACATGATAGATTGAAAAATACATGGGATGCTGGGTGCAGTGGCTCAGGCCTGTAATTTTGGCCCTTTGGGAGGCTGAGGCTGGTGGATAACCTAAGGTAGGATTTCAAAACCAGCCTGGCCATCATGGTGAAACCCATCTCTTAAACATACAAAAATTAGCTGGGTGTGGTGACATTTGTGGGATTACATTGCCTGTAATCCCAACTACTCAGGAGGCTGGGGTGGAAGAATCACTTGAATCCAGGAAGTAGAGGTTGCAGTAAGCTGAGATCTCACCACTGCACTGCAGCCTGGGTCGCAGAGTGAGACTTTGTCTCAAAAAAAAAAAGGAAAGAAAAGTGCATGAGCTCTGGAGGTGGAGAGATGAAATTGAATCCCAGCTTTTACTTCTCAGCTGTGTGCCCTTGGACAAGTTGGCTTCTCAGAGCTTCAGTTTTCTCATCTGTGAAATGGGAACAACATCTGGCTTTCCAGCGGTCTTAGGATGACTGGGGAGTGTCTGGTACGTAGTAGGCGCTCAACGTGTGTGCTTTCCCATGGCCATCTAAGAGTCCTCAGGGCTGCCCTCCTGCCCTTCCCCCACAACTCCTGTGACTGCCTCTTAAATGGGTACTCAAGGTGATAAGGAGGCACAGGTGAGGGAGCCACGCTGGATCCACACCCACCCACGCCCATTGTTAGGAAAACAAGCTTTTAGTGCCTGGCCCTGCTGCTGCTGGCGGCTGAGAGTATAAAACGGGACCCAGAGGCAGCCTCTCCCTTCCTGTAAGGCACACCAAGGCAATGGTGTTTAAAATGAAAAGAGGCAGTGGCATTCCTACAGCAAAAAGGGAGGCAGTGGGGCCCCCTGCGGAGGGTTATCTGGCAAGTGTTTCATTCTACCTTCCTCATGGGACCCACAGCCTCTTCATCAGTGATGTCTTCAGGTTCACTGTCCCCAAGCTGCTTAGGTGAGTCCAGACTTCAGGATCTCGCTAAGGCTTGTGGTCTCTTAATGGCATCCATTCAGAGTCCGGGGGCTTCAGCTCTCATGCCTCTGCCTATAGATCTGGTGCTCGGGACACTGGAGGGTGGGTGGGAAGGATACTGAAAAAGAAAAATGATTAATGAGAAAGTGACTGTCCCCCACAGGGGCAAATAAGTAAGCTCTTACCTGACTGTATAAATTAGCTTTTGTTGTAAAATGCCCCCAAATAAGTGGCTTAAAGTTATAAGCATTCATTTATTTAGTTTATAGTAATGTGGGTCAGTAACGTGGACTGGGCTCAGCTGGGTGGGCCTTCTTTTCTTGGCTGGGTTTTCTCATGTGCGTGTAGTTGTGTCTGAAGCTAGCTCAGACATGTTCATGTGGCTAGTAGGGAGGGTTCTAAGCAATAGGCCAAAAGCTACATTTTCTCTTGAGGCTCACAGCTGGCATAGCTTTACCTCCACTCTACTCTTGGTCAAAGGTGGTTTTGTGGCCAGCCCAGGTCCAAGTTGTGTCTGCTCAGCTGCCATAACAGAGTATCACAGACTGAGTAGCTTCAACAACAGAAATGTATTTTCCTCTTGTTTCTGGTGGCTGTGAGTTCCAGATCAGGTACCTGCAAGTTGGTTCCATCTGAGGCTTCTGCCTCTGGTGTGCAGTTGGCCACTTTCTCCCTGTGTCCTCATATGGTCTTTCCTCTGTAACCACCCAGGTGTTTCCCTGTGTGTCTACATGTTCTCCTCTTATCAGGAGTCCAGAATGGGTGAAGGCCCAGCCTAATGACCTCATTTTAACTTTATTGCTTTTTTAAAGGCCCTATTTCCAAACACAGTCACATTCAGAGGTACCGGGGGTTGGGGCTTCAACATATCAATTTTGTGAGGACACAATTTACCTCATAACAAGGGGAGAGAAAAACACCATCTGTTGATCTTGAGGAGCTGCAGTAAGATTGAAAAGAAGCATGGACAGTGGGGGAAATAACCGAGATCACGATTGCGAAAAAGTCAACCACGCCGACTGATCCTCCACACCTGGCCTGGTTTGGGCAAAGGCAACACACATGGGCATCTACTCTCACCAGCTGTATCTTCTCCCTCCTTCCCCTGCAAGCCTTTTTCTGGAGTTTATTGGTGATCCCAAGTCTCCGGCCTGGAAGGGCTACCTCCTCGCAATGCTGATGTTCCTCTCTACCTGCCTGCAGATGCTGTTTGAGCAGCAGAACACGTACCAGATTAAGGTGCTGCAGATAAGGCTGCAGTCTGCCATCACTGGCCTGGTGTAAAGAAAGGTGAGTCCCGGGGGACAAGTGCAGGTCTTCCCAGCCGGGAAAAGGAACAAAACTGAACTGGTTGGAAGTAATGCTATCAGCAGCTGAGAATGCTTTCAGTCCTCACTTATTAGAGTCACTCACGATATATTCTCACTTCCTTTGTTATTTCTCTTTATTTGGATGTATTTATTATGTTGAGACAGAGTCTTCACCCACCGTGGCTTCCTAGAGTGCTGGGATTATAGGTTTGAGCCACCTCACCTGGCCTCCCTTCCTTCTTAAGTCTGAGTCATATTCTGCTTAGCAGATGGATCACACTGTGTTTTTTTTTTTCATCTGCTGGTGGACCCGTTGGTTGACTTTGTCTTTTGGCTTTTGTGAATTGTGCTGCTGTGAGCACAGGTGTGGAAATCCCTCTCGAAGTTTCTGCTTTCTATTCTTTTGGCATGGATGGCAATGGCTTTGTTAGAGCCAATGGTAATGCTGTGTGGAAGTGTTTTGAGGGACCACCATTCATAAAGTGTTTTGTTGTTGTTGTTGTTGAGATGGAGTCTCACTGTGTCACCCAGGCTGGAGTGCAGTGGCATGATCTGGCCTCACTGCAATCTCCTCCCAGGTTGAAGCCATTCTCATGTCTCAGCCTCCTGAGTAGCTGAGATTACAGACATCTGCCACCACACCTGGCTCATTTTTGTATTTTTAGTAGAGACAGGGTTTCACAATATTGGCCAGACTGGTCTCGAACTCCTTGCCTCAGGTGACCCGCCCACCTCGGCCTCCCAGAGTGCTGGGATTGCAGGTGTGAGCTACCTCCCCTGGCTGTTGTGAAGTGTTTTAATCATCCTGTTTTACTGTTCTTCACCTGGGGTTATGATCTCAACCCTGCTTCTCTCTGTTCCTGCTAAGGGACTCCCCGTAGGCAGCCCAGTCCTTGCCTCTGTCCAGGAGACAGCATACCTGGAAGTGAAGTTGGGTCAGTCCTGCCTCAGTGCTGCTTCTGTTTTAGGTAAATATCCTGTGGGTTCAGGAGAGGAAATACCAAGTGCACATATGGAACACCATGGGCATCCCCCAACTCAAGACTGTGGGAGAGATGGGGTGTTGGAGGAGAGGTAAACCTGGAAGCCACTTAGCCCCACTCTGTCCCCTGCCCCAACTTTTTTTTTCGAGATGGTGTCTTGCTCTGTCACCCAGTCTGGAATGCAGTGATGCAATCTTGGCTCACTGCAACCTCCACCTCTCAGGTTCAAGATATTCTCCTGCCTCATCGGCCTGAGTAGCTGGGACTACAGGTGAGTGCTACCACACCTGAGTAATTTTTGCATTTTTAGTAGAGCTGGGGTTTTGCCCTGTTGGCCAGGCTGGTATCCAACTTCTGACCCTAGGCGATCCACCCACCTCGGCCTCCCAAAGTGCTGTGATTCCAGGCGTGAGCCACTGCACTCAGCCAAGCCCTGCTCCGTTCTAATTCTGTCTGTGAAAGGCCTCTGGGAGCTTACAGAAACAATGGCCTCAGTATGATTTCTCCCACTCCCTTGCTCCTGGAGTTCTGGGGACCCACAGTGAGAAGTGATTGTTTTCCTCACTCATCTGGATGTGATGAGCCTGGTCAAAGAAGTTTACTGTTGCTGACTTGCAGCTGATCAGGTCCCCGCCCTGTGGAAATCGCCCCTACTAATTCCTTATGCCTCAGTTTACCCAGCTAACTCAGATCTATAGCTCTGCCCCAGGCTGGGTTAGGCTCCTCGCTGTCACTCCATGTGGGAATCTCCCGTGTGATACTTTATTTATTTATTTATTTATTTATTGAGACAGGATCTTACTCTATCACCCAGGCTGGAGTGCAGTGGTACAATCTCAGCTCACTGCAACCTCTGCCTCCAGGGTCCAAGTGATTCTCCTACCTCAGCCTACTGAGTAGGAGGCCACCACGGTCTGCTAACTTTTGTATTTTTAGTAGAGACGGGTTTCTCCATGTTGGTCAGGTGGGTCTCAAACTCTTGACCTTGTGATCCACCCACCTCAGCCTCCCAAAGATCTGGGATTACCAGCTCACACCGCGCTGTTCCCGTGTGACACTTCAATGAAGTCTGGTGTGTAGGTGATGGCTCCCTGAATATCTTCTCACCACAGGGCAGGGCTGGGGGCTGTGTTGTCTATAAATTCCTCAGCTTTTTATGCTGGTAAGGGAAGAAGGAAGAGGGGGCCCTCAGGGGACATGCAGCAAGGTTTGGTGGGGACATAGCTCACCAGATTGTACTTGGTGTTCCCATGTAATTTGTAACCGCTCTCATAGAAAGTGGCCTACAACCCCAGAGAGTGGGGGTTGCTCTCTATCAGCTAGGGATTGGGGGAAGAGAAGCTGAGGCTGTACAGAGCCAGGAGACAGGACAGGGCAACCAGGGCCAGGTGCGGTGGCTAACGCCTGTAATTCCAACAGTTTGGGAGGCTAAGGCCGCTGGACCATTTGAGGTCAGGAGTTTGAGACCAGCTGGCCAACATGGTGAAACCCCATCTCTACTAAAAATACAAAATTAGCCAGGCATGCTAGTGCATGCCTGTAATCCTGGATACTCAGGAGGGTGATGCAGGAGAATCTCTTGAATATGGGACGCTGAGGTTGCAGTGAGCCGAGATCATGCCATTGCACTCCAGCCTGGCCAACAAGAGCAAAACTCTGTTTCAAAAATAAAAAAGAAAACGAATTTGCTCTGCAAATATGGCTGCAGGTGCAACCCCTGATGTGTCCTCCCTTCCCTGCTCCTGCTCATGCTCCAACATCACCCCCAACCCCCAGCCATGGATTCAAAGTCCTGCAGTGCAGACAGCATGGATTTGCAGAGCTGTGAGCCTGGGGTCTGTCCTGCAGCAGGAGACACAAAGGAGGGAGCCCTGGGTTTGAGCCAGAGTCAGCCTGTGGTGTCCCCCTGGAGGCCCTAGTCCCGTTGTGTTTTGTGACACTCCCCTATATTCTCACACAAGCCACCCTCATTTTCAGCATAAATACAGATGCTCCTTAACTCATGATGGTGTCATGTCCCCATAAATCTGTCATAAATTTGTAATAGCAGCCAAGTCCAGTAGCTCACATCTGCAATCACAGCACTTTGGGAGGTAATTGTGGGAAGATTGCTTGATCCCAGGAGTTCAAGACTAGCCTGGGCAACATAGAGAGATTCTATCTCTATGTGGGGGAAAAAAAGTAAAAATATACTAAGTGGACAATGCATTTATTTATTTTTTGAGACAGTCTCACACTGTCATCCAGGCTTGAGTGCAGTGATGCAATCTTGGCTCACTGCAACCTCTGCCTATCAGGTTCCAGTGCTGGGATTACAGGCATGAACCACCATACCTTGCCTATTTATTTTTATTTTTGAAGGTGGAGTCTGGCTCTCTTTCCCGGGCTGCAGTACAGTGATCCCATCTTGGCTCACTGCCTGCAACCTCTGCCTCCCGGGATCAAGTGATTCTCCTGCCTCAGCCTACTAGGCAGCTGGGACTACAAGCATGCTACCACACCCAGCTACTTTTTGTATTTTCAGTAGAGACAGGATTTCACCATGTTGCCCAGCCTGCTCTTGAACTCCTGAGCTTAGGCAATCTGCCCACCTCAGCCTCCCAAAGTGCAGGGATTACATGTGTGAGCCACCATACCCGGCCCGCAAATGCATGTAATACACCTACCCTACCAAGTATTGGAGGTTAGCCCAGCCGACTTTGGGTAGAGAACAAGCAAGCAGTAGTAAAAAGAGAACAAAACCCTCTCACCCTTCCCCACCTTGGATCATGACTTTGACGTTTCAGGGGTCCAACCTTCATGAATGTTTGTAGAAATAGGTAATAAACTTGGATTAATGTACCCACGCTTACGTGTACAATTCAATGGCATTTGGTAGATTCACAATATTGTGGAACCAGTGCCACCATCTGCTTCTAAACTTTCTCAACATCCCAAATAGAATGCCGTCCTCATGAAGCAATAGTTTACCTACTTTTTAATTTTTATGTATGTATGTATGTATGTATGTATGTATGTATGTATGTATGTATGTATATTTATTTATTTATTTTGAGACCGAGTCTTTCTCTGTCTCCCAGGATAGAGTACAATAGCGCAATCTCGGCTCACTGCTACTTCTGCCTCCCAGGTACTAAGCAATTTTCCTGCCTCAGCCTCCGGAGTTGGGATTATAGGCGCATGCCACCACACAGCTAATTTTTGTATTTTTAGTAGAGACGGGGTTTCACCGTGTTTCTCATGCTGGTCTTGAATTCCTGACCTCATTGTGATTCACCCACCTCAGCCTCCCAAAGTTTTGGGATTACAGGCGTAAGCCACCATGCCCAGCCTACATTTTTTGTTTTGTCAGAGACGAGGTTCTGCTCTGTTACCCAGGCTGAAGTGACTTGATTATAGCTCACTGCAGCCTCAATCACTTGGGCTCAAGTGACCCCTCCTGCCTCAACCTCCCAATTAGATGGGACTACAAGTGTAAACAATTGCACGTGGCTAATTTTTATCTTTTTTATAAAGAGGGGATGTCACTATGTTCCCAGGCTGGCCTCAAACTCCTGGGTTTTAGCCATCCTCCCACCTCAGCCTCCCTGGGGGGAGGGCAGCCATATAGTCATTCTAGATTGGTAGATAGTTGTTCGATGGTAGAAACTTTTCGCTTTGAGGAGAATGCTTCTCAAATTATGAAAATTATAAGAATAACTGCTGTTAGTGAGATGAAAGATCCCACAGATGAGACAGTGTTTCATGTGGTATATGCATCTGGATAGTCTGAGTATCGTCGAGGTATTCCGGATAGGCCAAGGAAGTGCTGCGGAAAAAAGGTTAGATTTACTCCTACAAACATAATAGTAAAATGAACTTTAGCATAGGCTTGGTCAAGTGTGTAGCCTGAAAACAGTGGAAATCAGTGAATAAAGCCTCCCATAATAGCAAATACTGCTCCCATAGATAATACGTAATGAAAGTGTGCTACTACATAGTATGTGTCGTGTAATACAATGTCTAATGATGAGTTGGCTAATGCAATTCCTGTCAATCCGCCCACGGTGAAAAGAAAAATAAAGCCCAAGGCCCATAGTATTGCAGGGGATCATTTAATATTACCGCCGTGTAGTGTAGCTAGTCAGCTAAATACTTTTACTCCGGTGGGGATTGCGATGATCATAGTAGCTGATGTGAAATATGCTCGAGTGTCTACATCTATTCCTACTGTGAACATATGGTGGGCCCATACAATAAATCCCAGGAAGCCAATGGATATTATAGCTCAGACCATACCCATGTAGCCAAATGGTTCTTTTTTATTGGAATAATATGTTACAATGTGTGAAATTATTCCGAAACCCGGTAGAATGAGAATATACACTTCAGGGTGACCAAAAACTCAGAATAGATGTTGATATAGAATGGGATCTCCGCCACCAGCAGGGTCGAAGAAAGTAGTATTGAGATTACAATCAGTTAGTAATATAGTAATTCCGGCAGCTAGGACTGGGAGGGAAAGTAGAAGAAGGACCGCTGTAATTAGGACAGATCATACGAATGGGGGGTTGATATTGGGTCATGGCTGGGGGTTTTATGTTGATAATTGTTGTAATAAAGGTAATAACCCCTAGAATGGAGGAGACACCTGCTAAATGCAACGAAAAAATAGTTAGGTCTACAGAAGCTCCTGGGTGTGATATGTTACCTGCTAAGGGTGGGTAAACTCTTCAGCCAGTTCCGGCACCAGCTTCTAGGGTAGAGGATGCGAGTAGGAGAAGGAATGAAGGGGGTAGAAGTCAGAAGCTCATGTTGTTTATTCGGGGAAATGCTATGTTGGGAGCACCAATTATTAAAGGGACAAGTCAGTTCCCAAAGCCTCCAATTATGATTGGTATTACTATGAAGAAAATTATAATAAATGCGTGAGATGTTACAACAACATTGTAGACGTGATCATCTTCTATTAGGCTTCCCGGTTGGCCTAATTCTGCTCGGATTAGGAGGCTTAGGGCTGTTTCTACTGCTCCTGCTCATGCACCAAATAATAAGTATAGAGTTCCGATGTCTTTGTGATTGGTTGAAAATAATCAGCGATTTATGAACATAGTTAGGGGTAAAATGGCTGAGTAAGCATTAGACTGTAAATCTAAAGACAGAGGAGTGACCCCTGTTTTTACCAGCCCCGAGGTGACATATCATATTGAATTGCAAATTCAAAGAAGCAGCTTCAACTCTGCCGGGGCTTCTCCCGCCTTTTTTTCCCTGACGGTGGGAGAAGTAGATTGAAGCCAGTTGATTAGGTTATTTAGCTGTTAACTACATTTTTGTGGGTTAGAGTCCCATCAATCTAGGAAGGGCTTAGCTTAATTAAAGTAATTGATTTGCGTTCAGTTGATGCAGAATAAAGTTCTGCAGTCCTTATAATGGTGCAGAAATTAAGTAAAGTTTACTTACTAAGGGCTTTGAAGGCTCTTGGTCTTATTAACCTAAATTTCTAGTTTATAAGTATTAGTGGGGTTAAAGGTAGTAGTAATGTGGAAAAAGTTACGAGTGGGGGTAGGAGTGGCATTGGTTTTATGTGTTTTAGTTGTCAGTTAATTTTTGTGTTGTTGGATGCGGGGAATATTGTTATTGAGTTGGAGTATGTTAGGCGTATATAGAAGTAGAGGTTTATTAGTGTTAATATGGCTATTGTGAGTGGGATAATTAGGTTATTGTTTTTTGTAACTTCTTGTATAATAGCTCATTTAGGGGAGAAGACTGTTAGTGGGGGTAAGCCTCCTAAGGATATCATTAGTGGAATTATGGGTATTATTCATGTTAGTTTATTTCAAGTGTGCGATAGTGATAGGGTTGTTACGTTTGAGTTTAGGTAAAAAATTATGAATGTGGAGATTGTTAGGAAGATATAAATAATAAGGGTTAGAATGGTGATGCTTGGGTTGTAGTATAGCACTGCTATTATTCATCCCATGTGGGTGATTGAGGAGTAGGCTAGAATTTTTCGTAGTTGTGTTTGGTTAAGTCCCCCTCAGCTGCCAACCATAATTGATAGGATTGAGATCATTAGGATAATGTTCATATTTATTGATGAGAAGATTTGAAATATGATTGACAAGGGGGCAAGTTTTTGTCATGTGAGAACAATTATGGCTGGAATTAGGGGGATTCCTTGGGTTACTTCTGGAAGTCAGAAGTGGAGGGGGGCTATTCCTATTTTTATTACTAGGGCAATTAGTATTATTGTGGATAAAATTTGGTTATGGTGTGGGTTGATTGTTCATTGTCCAGAGGTTAAGTTGTTAAGGAAAATGGCTATTAGGAGAATTATTGATGCTGTTGCTTGGATTAGGAAGTATTTAGTAGAAGCTTCTGTGGATCGGGGGTTTGTGTTTTTGGCTAAAATTGGTACGATGGCTAATATATTCAGTTCTAGGCCTAGAAATCAGTGTGAGCTTAGAATTGTAATTGTGGTTTCTGTTAGGATGGTTAAGGAAATAATGAGGTGCGCTAGGGGGTTGATATTAGTACGGGAAGGATTTAACCAACATTTTCGGTGTATGGGCCCGATAGCTTATTTAGCTGACCTTACTGTTTAGGATATGGTGTAATAGGTAGCACGGAGAGTTTTGAGTTCTCAGGTATGGGTTCAATTCCTAAAATCCTAGAAATAAGAGGGTTTAAACCTCTATAATTTACTCTACCAAAGTAACTCTTTTGTCAGACATATTTCTTATGTTTGTGGTGGGATGCCGGATATTAAGATGGGCATTGAAATATATCATATGCATAGTGCTAGTGTAAGAGGTAAGAAATTTTTTCATAGGAGGTATATTAGTTGATCATAGTGGAATCGAGGATATGCTGTTCGAATTCATAGGAATAGGGTGGTTAGCAGGAGGGTTTTAGTTATAAAGTTGATTGTGTATGTTTCTGATATGGTTATGTTGAATGATGTTTCTCGGAAGATGGTGGTGGTTAGGGCATTTATTATGATAATATTTATGTATTCTGCTATAAAGAATAGGGCGAATGAGCCTGCGGCATATTCAATATTAAAGCCTAAAACTAGCTCTGATTCACCTTCTGTTAGGTCAAAGGGGGCTCGGTTGGTTTCTGGGATTAAGGGCATGAGCCACTGCACTTGGCCCTCATGCAGTTTATTGAATACTATACTAACAGTAAAAACCAGAAAGGTTGTATCAGTACTGGAAGGACAGTTTCTACTTAATGTGATCGTTTTTGTGCCACTGTAAAATCAAAAAATAATGTGATCATCTGCACTTGCAACTACTGGTAGGCTTAGACACTTGGATTTTAGATCCAGAAACATCCAAACACTTCCTGCTGGGTGGGAGAAGGCTTTAAGGGTCAAAGCTCTTAGCTGCTAGCAAGAGAAGCCCATTCAGGCTGAGTTTAAAAACTGAGGCCAGGCACTGTGGCTTATGCCTGTAATCCCAGCACTTAGGGAGGTCGAGGTGGGTGGATCATCTGAGGTCAGGAGTTTGAGACCAGCCTGACCAACATGAGGAAACCCTATCTTACTACAAATACAAAAATTAGCCATGCATGGTTGCACATATCTGTAGTCCGAGCTACTTGGGAGGCGGAGGCAAAAAAATTGCTCAAACATGGAAGGCAGAGGTTGCAAAGAGCTGAGATCATGCCACTTCACTCCAGCCTGGTGGCAGAGCAAAACTCCATCTCAAGAAAAAAACAAAAGAAAGAAAAGAAAATGAATTCATGGGCCGGTGAGATGTATCGAGGAGACACAAAACTAAAGATGACAGGCAGCCAGCTGGACAGCCACAGCCTCATCAAACCCAAACATGCAGAGGCTGGCCTAGGGGGGTGACATAGAAATTGCTAGACATGATGGCTCATGCCTGTAATTTCAGCATTTTAGGAGGCCTAGGTGAGCAGATCACTTGAGACCAGGAATTCAAGACCAGCCTGACCAATATGGTGAAACCCCAACTCCGTTCAAAACACAAAATTAGCCAGGCACGGTTGCAGGTGCCTGTAACTCCAGTTACTTGGGAGGCTGAGGCAGGAGAACTGCTTGAGCCTGGGAGACGGAGGTTGCAGTGAGCTGAGATCACACCATTGGACTGAAGTCTGATCAACAGAGTGACTCTGTCTCAAAAAAAAAAGGACACATCGAGACGATTTCTACACAGAATTGTGAGTGAGTGTCCCTCCTTTTGGGGGTAATGTCAGGAAATTTCCAGAATCTGGGAGTGGGCACCAAGCATGTGGCTGAGAATCCTGGACAGTAGCAACATCCATCTGTACTTAGCAGAGGAATCAGGGATGTGCCTGACTGGGGTATCAACAAAGACGTCAATTCCAGCTGGCTGTTCATGTTGATGCTATATATCCGGTGTATAAATTCTCCTGTCAGAAACTCTAGTTAGAAAGGCAAAGAAGAAAGAAAATTGTGCTCCCGTTCCCCGAAGGAAAGGGCAAGAAGGCAGGAAAGTGGAAGGGAACTTCCTGGTGCTGCAGGCTGAATCTTCACTCGTGTTGCTGTCTTTCCCCACTAGACTCTGTACTTCCAGAAAGGGCTGGAGATGGGCACAATGCCAGCCCCTCCCTTCTCTCCAGAAGTATTCCCCAATGTTGACATTCACAGTAATTGCTGATTTCTGTTCCTCTCTCTCTCTTTTTTTTTTTTTTGAGGCAGGTTCTTGCTCAGTTACCCAGGCTGGAGTGCAGTGGTATAAACATGGCTCACTGCAGCCTTGACCTCTTGGGCTCAAGTGATCATCTCCCCTCAGCCTCCTGAGTAGCCGGGACTATAGGCGTGCATCACCATTTCCAGCTAATAAAAAAAAACTTTTCTTTTTTCTGTAGAGACAGGGTCTTACTATGTTGCCAGGCTGATCCCAAACTCCTGGGCACAAGCGATCCTCCCTTCTCAGCCTCCCAAAGTGTTTGGTGTTACAGGTGTGAGACACCACACCTGGCCTCTTTCTGTTTCTTTAGAGTAGAGCAGCCCTAGTATGCATCTCCAACCCATAACTGTTTCCCAGCATTGTTATGTCTTTTAAGCCTCTTTCAATTTCCAAGTTTGTTAGCTGGGTGAGTGCTCACACCTGTAATCCTGATGTGATGGGATGATTTAAATTCAGAGGTTTGAGACCGACCTGGACAACACGGGAAGATTCCTGTCTCTACAAAACCTAATTTTTTTTTAACTCCAGCCAGGCTGCAGTGCAGTGGTGTGATCTCAGCTCATGGCAACCTTCACCTCCTGGGTTCAAGCCATTCTTCTGCCTTATCCTCTCGAGTAGCTGAGATTACAGGCACATGGGACCATGCCCAGCTAATTTTTATACTTTTAATAGAGCCAGGGTTTCACCATGTTAGCTTGGCTGTCCTCAAACTCCTGACCTCAGGTGATCTGCCCACTTCAGTCTCTCAAAGTGCAATGATTGTGATCACAGGTGTGAACAGTGCCCAGCAAAAACTAAAATTTAAAAAAAATATGCAATCTACAAGTTTTTTCTCTATCCCTTTTCCCTTTTTTTCTTTTTGGAAAGAGAGTCTTGCTCTGTCACCCAGGCCAGAGGGCAATGGCACAATCTCAGCCCACTGCAACCTCCGACTCCCGGGTTTAAGTGATTCTCTTGCTTCAGCCTCCTGAATAGCTGGAATCACAGGCATGTGCTACCACACCTGGCTAATTTTTGTATTTTTGGTAGAGATGGGGTTTCTCCATGTTGGTCAGGCTGGTCTCAAACTCCTGACCTTGCGATGTGCCCACCTTGGCCTCCCAATGTGCTGGGATTACAGGCCTGAGCCACCTTGCCTGGCCTATCCCTTTTCCTTTCTATGAATTTTGGAAGACTCCACATTGTTGGGTCTTTCTCAAAGTCTGGATTTCCTTGGTGAAGGTGAACCCATTCTCTGTCTTTTGTATTTGTGGCATATTTGCAGCTGGATTCATGGTCACCCCATTAGATTAGAGTTTGATTATGTTGGCAAGATTCAGTGGGTGATATGATTGATCTCTTAGTGATGATGAATACTATCCTATTGTCTCTCTTATTTTGTTCATTTCTTAATTATTTTAAATTTTTAAAATAGGGGTCTCATTTAGTCACCCAGGCTGGAGTGCAGTGACTCCACCATAGCTCACTGAAGCCTCAAATTCCTGGGCTCAAGCGATCCGCACACCTCAGCCTCCTGAGTAGCTGAGACCACACACCACCACACCCAACTTTTTTTTCTTTTTTTAGATGAAGTCCCGCTCTGTCGCCCAGGCTGGAGTACGGTGGTGGGATCTCAGCTCATTGCAGGCTGCGCTTCCCAGGTTAATGCAATTCTCCTGCCTCAGCATTCTGAGTAGGTGGAATTGTAGGGACCTGTCACCACACCCAGCTAATTTTTATATTTTTAGTAGGGAGGGGCTTTCACCATGTCGGTCAGGCTGGTCTGGAACTCCTGACCTCAAGCGATCTGCCTGCCACAGCCTCTCCAAGTGCTGGGGTTACAGATGTGTTCTACAGCACTGCACCTGGCCAATGCCCAGCATTTTCTTTTTTTAGACTGAGTGTTGTTTTTTCACCCAGGCTGGAGTTTAGTGGCGCAATCTCAGCTCACCGCAATCTCCACCTCCTGGGTTCAAGCGATTCTGCTGCCTCAGCCTCCTGAGTAGCTGGAATTACAGACACCCACCACCACGGCCAGCTAATTTTCTTATTTATAGTAAAGATGGTGTTTCATCATACTGGCCAGGCTGTTCTTGAACTGACCTAGTAATCCACCCACCTCAGCCTCCCAAAGTCCTGGGATTCCAGGCGTGAGCCACCATGCCTGGTACCTAATTCTTATTGACTGGTCATGGATGGGAGCTATGGAACGTTTTTACAGAATACATGCTGGCCCCATCAGAACATCAGGGTTCAGTCTCCTAAGAGATGTTCCTCTGTTTGTGCTACACACCCAAATAATCCATCACAGTCCATTGTTAGAATATTTCCAGGAATTACAGAGGCTACAGTCTAGATGGAAAAACACTGAAGTAGGAGTCAGCTGACCCCGGGACTCTTTTGACTCAGCCACTAACAACTTCATGTGGACTTGGGGGAAAAAAAGCTGGAGCGACCACACCTGTAATCCCATCACTTTCGGAGGTTGATGTGGGATGATTGCTTGAGCCCAGGAGTTTGAGAGCAGCCTGGGCAACATAGCAAGACCCCATCTCTACAAAAAAACTTCAAAAAGTTTTCCAGGTGTGGCTGTGTCTCCCTGTAGTCCCAGCTACTCGGGAGGCTAAAGCGGGAGGATCAATGGAGTCCCGGAGGTCAAGACTGCTGTGAGCCAAGATCATGCCATTGCACTCAAACTTGGGTTTCAAAGTGAGACACTGTCTCAGAAAAAAAAAACACTGGAGCTTTTGTTTTCACATTTATAAAAGGTAAATGATATGATCTCCTTCATGGAGTTATTGTGAGGATGGAAATACAATTATTTCTTTTCCCTCTCCTTTTAGAAATACAATGAGATAGGCATATTGTCCAGGTGAGGTGGCTCATGCCTGTGATCCCAGCACTTTGGGAGGCCGAGGCGGGTGGATCACCTGAGGTCAGAAGTTCAAGACCAGCCTGGCCAACATGGTGAAACCCTGACTCCACTAAAACTACAAAAATCAGCCCAGCGTGGTGGCACGTGCCTACAATTTCAGCTACTCAGGAAGCTGAGGCAGGAGAATCGCTTGAACCCAGGAGGTGGAGGTTGTAGTGTGCCGAGATCATCCCACTGCACTCCAGCCTGGAAGACAGAGCAAGACTCCATCTCAAAAACAAAATCCGGTGTGGTGGCTCATGCCTGTAATCTCAGCACTTTGGGAGGCCGAGGTGAATGGATCACCTGAGGTCAGGAGTTCAAGAGCAGCCTGACCAACATGCAGAAACCCTATCTCTACTAAAAATACCAAATTAGCCAAACATGGTGGCGCATGCCTGTAATCCCATCGACTTGGGAGGCTGAGGCAGGGGAACTGCTTCAACCTGGGAAGCAGAGGTTGCAGTGAGCCGAGATTGCACGTCAGCATAAACAACAAGAAGGAAACTCCGTCTCAAAAATAAAAATAGATAGGCACAGTGCACAAGACAATGTCAGGTGACACCTGTGCCACAACTTAATACCACTTTGAGTCCGGACAGACAACATAGGTCTCTGTGCCTCAGTTTTTCCACCTGTCAGATAAGAATCATATGAGGATGCTCTCCTAAGATGATGCTCAAGGCTAAATAATGTTACCCACGAACGAGCCTAGACAAGGACCTCCTGCATTTTAAATACTCTTCCCTTTTGGCTGTTGTCCTTACCGTTATTATTTTACTAACTAAAGTGCTTTCTAGCCTTCAATAAAAGGATCTGAAGTTTGTGAGCAAGACCGTTACTCTTTACCAACTGATTAATAACCCCAATTTTTCTTTTTCTTTTCTTTCTTGGTTTTTTTTTTGGTCTGGGAGAAAGAGGTGGAAAGGCAACTTTCCATATACATTTATATATATATGTACATATATGTGCATATATATATACATATAATTGCATTTTAGGTTTTGGGGTACATGTGAAGAACATGCAATATTGTTGCATAGGTACATATATGTCAATGTGGTTTGCTGCCTTCCTCCCCATCACCTATATCTGGCATTTCTCCCTATGTTATCCCTCCCCAACTCCCCACCCCATGCTGTCCCTCCCCTAGTTTCCCACCACAGACCCCAGGGTATCATGTTTCCCTCCCTGTGCCCATGTGTTCTCATTGTTCAACACCCACCTTTAAGTAAGAACATGCAGTGTTTGATTTCCTGTTCTTGTGTCAGTTTGGTAAGAATGATGGTTTCCAGGTTCATCCATGTCCCTACAAAGGACACAAACTCATCGTTTTTTATGGCTGCATAGTATTCCATGTTGTATATGTGCCACAATTTCCCTGTCCAGTCTACCATAGATGGGCATTTGGGTTGTTTCCAAGACTTCATTATTGTAAAGAGTGCAATAATTAACATTCGTGTGCATGTGTCCTTATAGTAGAACGACTTACAATCCTTTGGATATATACCCAGTAATGGAATTGCTGGGTCAAATGGAATTTCTATTTCTACGTCCTTGAGGTATCGCCAGTCTTCCACAATGGTTGAACTAATTTACACTCCCACCAACAGTGTAAAAGTGTTTCTATTTCTCCACATTTTCTCCAGCATCTGTTGTCTCCAGGTTTTTTAATGATTGCCATTCTAATTGACATGAGATGGTGTCTCAATGTAGTTTTGATTTGCATTTCTCTAATGACCAATGATGATGAAGATTTTTCATATGTTTGTTGGCCTCATGTATGTCTTCTTTTGTAAAGTGTCTGTTCATATCTTTCACTCACCTTTGAATGGGCTTGTTTGTTTCTTTCTTGTAAATCTGTTTTAGTTCTTTGTAGATTCTGGTTATTAGCCCTGTATCAGATGGGTAGATTACAAAAATTTTTTCCCATTCTGTTGGTTGCCAGTTCACCCTAATGATGGTTTCTTTTGCTGTGCAGAAGCTGTGGAGTTTGATTAGGTCCCATTTGTCTATTTTGTTTTTTGTTGCCAATGCTTTTGGTGTTTTAGTCATGAAGTCCTTGCCTATGCCTATATCCTGAATGGTTTTGCATATGGTTTCTTCTAGGATTTTTATGGTGTTAGGTCTTATGTTTAAGTCTTTAATCCATCTGGTGTTAATTTCAGTGTAAGGTGTCAGGAAGAGGTCTAGTTTCTGCTTTCTGCATGGGACTAGCCAGTTTTCTCAACACCATTCATTAAACAGGGAATCCTTTTCCCATTGCTTATTTTTGTGAGGTTTGTCAAAGATCAGATGGTTGTAGATGTGTGGCCTTGCCTCTGAGGCATCTGTTCTGTTCCATTGGTCTATATCTCTGTTATGGTACCAGTACCATGCTCTTTTGATTACTGTAGGCTTGTAGTATAGTTTGAAGTCAGGTGGTGTGATGCCTCCAGCTTTGTTCTTTTTGCCTAGATTTGACTTGGCTATGTGGGCTCTCTTTTGGTTCCATATGAAGTTTAAGGTGGTTTTTTTCCTGTTCTGTGAAGAAGGCCATTGGTGGCTTGATAGGGATATTGTTGAATCTATAGATTATTTTGGGCAGTATGGCCATTTTCATGATACTGAATCTTCCTAATGAATACCATGGAATGTTTCTCCATCTGTTTGTGTCCTCTCTTATTTTGTTGAGCAGTGGTCTGTAGGTCTCCTTGAAGAGGTCTTTAAATTCCTTGTTACTTTTATTCCTAGGCATTTTATTCTCTTGGTAGCAATTGTGAATGGCAGTTCATTCTTGATTTGGCTCTCTTTAAGTCTGTTATTGGCGTATAGGAATGCTTGTTATTTTTGTGCATTAATTTTTTATCCTGAGACTTTGCTGAAGTTGCTTATCAGTTTCAGGAGATTGTGGGCTGAGACGATGGGGTCTTCTAGATATACAATCATGTCGTCTGCAAAGAGAGAAGATTTGACTTCCTCCTTTCCTATTTGAATACCGTTTAATTTATTTTTCTTGCCTAATTGCTCTGGGTAGAACTTCTAGTACTATATTGAATAGGAGTGATGAGAGAGGACATCCTTGTCTAGTGCCAGATTTCAAAGGGAATGCTTCCAGTTTCAGCCTATTCATTGTGATACTGGCTGTGGGTTTGTCATAAATAGCTTTTATTATTTTGAGATAAGTTCTGTCAGTACCTAGTTTATTGAGAGTTTTGCCTTCTCTGCATCTATGGAGATAATCCTGTGGTTTTTGTGTTTGGTTCTGTTTATGTGGAGAATTATGTTTATAGACTTGTGTATGGTGAATCAGCCTTACATTCCAGGATGAATTTTCTTTTCTTTTCTTTTCTTTTCTTTTCTTTTCTTTTTTTTTTTTTTTTTTGAGACAGAGTCTCACTCCCCCTCCAAGGCTCAAGTTATTCTCCTGCTCAGTCTCACGAGTAACTGAGATTACAGGCACCCACCACTAGGCCTGACTAATTTTTGTATTTTTTTTTTTTTTTCATAGAGACGGGGTTTCACCATGTTAGCCAGGCTGGTTTCAAACTCCTGATCTCAGGTGATCCACCCACGTCAGTCCCCCAAAGTGCTGGGATTATGGGTGTGTGCCACCACCCCATCGCATAACCCCAGTTTTTTTTTTACCAACTTTGATTACAGAAATTGGCATGACTCCCAGATTCCCATAATGCAAATTGTCCTCCCAATTATAACTGCTAGTTTGTTTTCATTTAAGAAAAACAAAACAAGACAAACAAAAATTGAAATGCTGGTCATTTCTGTGGACAAAAAGATAAGAATGGCCGGATGCAGTGGCTGATGCCTGCAATTCCGGCAATTTGAGAGGTTGAGGTGGGCAGATCACTTGAAGCCAGGAGTTCGAGACCAGCCTGACCAAAACGGTGAATTCCTCTCTCTACAGAAAATACAAAAATGAGCAAGGCAGGGTGGCATGTGCCTGTAGTTCCATCTACTCAGGAGGCTGAGGCAGGAGAATCGCCCAACCCAGGAGGCGGAGGTTGCAGTGAACAAAGATCATGCCACTGCACTCCAGCCTGGGAAACAAGATCAGAGCGCCATCTCAAAAAACAAAAAAATGTAATGTGACTGCTATTTTCTTGTTATAATCACAGAGTTCATGTGGAAAAGCTAAGCAATATGAAAAAATACAGAGTTAAAGTTATAAAACATTACCCCACATTGGATCAGCAAACTTTTTTTTTCTCTTGAGACAGACTAGGTCTTGCTATTGCCCAGCCGGTGGGCAGTGGCACAATCACAGATGCCTGCATCCTCGACCTCCTGGGCTCACTCTGTTCTCCTGCCTCCCAAGGAGCTGGGACTACAGGTACACACCCCTACACCAAGCTATTTTTTTTTAATTTTTTTGTAGAGGTGAAGTTTCACTGTGTTGCCCGGGCTGGTCTTGAATTCTTGGCCTCAAGTGATCCTCCCGCCTCAGCCTTCCAAAGTGCTGGGATTACAGGCATGACCTTATCTGGAGACTGGGTCTTTACAGAGGTTATCAAATTAAAATGGGTCATGATGGTGGGGCCCTGATCCCATATAACTGGTGTCCTTACTAAAAGGGAAATTTGTTGCCAGTAAAAGAAAAAGAAAGAGTAAAATATTTTTTTTTGAGACAGTCTTGTTCTGTTACCCAGGCTTGAGTGTAGTGATGTGATCATAGCTCAATGCAGCATCAATCTCCTGGGTTCAAATGATCCTTCCACCTCAGCTTCCTGAGTAGCTGGGACTACAGGTGTGTTCCACCATGCCCAGCTAATTTTCTGTATTTTATGTAGAGATGGTATCTCACTATGTTTCCGAGGCTAAACTTGAATTTCTAGGCTCAAGCAATCCTGTCTCGGCCTCCCAAAGTGCTGGGATTATAGGTGTGAGCCACTGTGCCTGCCCAAAAATAAATTTTCACACAGAGACAGACATGCATAGAAGGACAATGGCCACTATAAGTCAAGGGATGCCTGCTGTCCCAGAGCCTCCAGAGAGAGCCTGGCCTGCAGACACCCAACTACACTTCCGGCCTCCCAATTGGGAGACAACAAATTTTTATTTATTGATTTATTGAAACAGGGTCTCGCTCTGTCGCCCAGGCTGGAGTGCAGTGGCATGACCTCAGCTCACTGCAGCCTCATTCTCCCTGTTTCAAGAAATCCTCCCACCTCAGCCTCCAGAGTAGCTTGAGATCACAGGAACATGCAATCATGCCTGGCTAATTTTTTTTCTGAGATATATTCTTGCTCTGTTTCTCAGTCTGGAATAAATTGGTGTGATCTCAGCTTACTGCAACCTCCACCTTCTGGGATCAAGCATTTCTCCTGCCTCAGCATCCTGAGTACCTAGGATTACAGATGCGCACCACCACACCCAGCTAATTTTTGTATTTTTCATAGAGAGGGTTTCACCATGTTGGCCACGCTGGTCTCGAACTCCTGACCTCATGATTTGCCTACCTCAGCCTCCCAAAGTCATAGGATTACAGGTATTGGCCACCACTCCCGGCCTTGTATTCTTTCAGTAGAGATGGGGTTTCATCCTATTGGCCTGGCCAGTCTCGAACTCCTTACCTCAAGATATCCTCTCATCCTCCCCAACGTAAAGGGATTACAGACATGAGCCATCATGCCCTTGGTCATTCATGAATGTGCAATTAGGTTTTTTCCAGGATCAGAGACTCATGCCTGTAATTCCAGCACTTTGGAAGGCTGAGAAGGGAGGGTCCCTTGATGCCCAAAGTTTGAGGACAGCCTGGCCAACATGGTGAGTTCCCATCTCCACACACACACAAATATTAGTTGAGCATGGTGGCATGCACCTGTAATCCCAACTACTCAGGAGGCTTAGGTGATAGGATTGCTTGAGCATGGGAATAAGAGGCTGCAGTGAGCTATGATTGTACCACTGCACTGTAGCCTGGACAACACAGGAAGTCCCTCTCTGTCTCTTAAAAAAAAAAGGCATTGTTTGATTTTGTGTTTCTGTTTTTGTTACTGTTGTTTTTTGAGATGGAGTCTCGTGCTCTGCCCAGGCTGGAATGCAATGGTTCAATCTCGGCTCACTACAACCTCCACCTCCTGTATTGAAGTGATTCTCCAACCTGAGCCTCCCGAGTAGCTGCGATTACAGGTGTGCACCACTACCCTAGGCTCATTCTTATATTTTTAGTTGAGATGGGGTTTCACCATGTTGGCCCGGCTGGTCTGAAACTCCTGACCTCAGGACATCCACCCGCCTTGGCCTCCCCAAGTGCTAGAATTACAGATGTGGGTCACTGAGCCCAGTCGATTTCATGTTTTGGCTGGGTCGGGTCTGGTAGGTGTATGGTTAATAAACCAGGTCTTAATTTTTCTAGGCTACCGGGGGCTTGGGCATGCACTGACAGCAATGTCGTGGGTGGTGACATTGGCTTCAAACGTGGATGAAAACAAGATCTGGTCTCCTTTTTTTACCCAGACAGTGTTGACCAGCTGACCTAGGAGATAAAAGAACTGGTATATGAGGCCATGTGTACATCCTGGGAAAAAGGATGCCAACTGCTGGGACCCCAGCCCCCCCTGCCACCAACCAGCCCATCCTGCCAGTGGCTCTTCCATGTTTGTTACAGGTTTTGAGAGGTTCACTATTCAAAGGAGGATGAATTGAGGGAAGTCCAGGGCTGGGGCACAATTCTGTTAAACATGATAAGGAATCATGTGGGTTTTCAAGAAAACCCACAGCCAGACATGGTGGTTCACGCCTGTAATCCCAGCACTTTCAGAAACCTAGGTGAAAGGATCACTGGAGGTCAGGAGTTCGAGGCCATCATGACCAACATAGTGAAATCCCATCTCTACTAAAAATACATAAATTAGCCAGGTGTGGTGGCATATGCCTGTAGTCCAGCTACTCGAGAGACTGAGGGCTGAGAATCCCGGGAGGTGGAGGTTGCAGTGAGTAGAGACCACACCATCGTACTCCATCTTGGGTGACAGAGTGAGACTCCATCTAAAAAATAAAAGAAAAAATAAAGTGAGAAAACCAGGCATGGGGGTGCATGTCTGTAATCCCAGCACTTTGGGAGGCTGAGCTGGACAGATCACTTGGGGTCAGGAGTTCAAGATCAGCCTGGCTAACACGGTGAAATCTTGTCTCTGCTAAAAATACAAAAATGAACCAGGCATGGTTGCGTGTGCCTGTGATCCAAGCTACTAAGGAGGCTGAGGCAGGAGAATTGCTTGAATCCGGAGGTGTAAATTGCAGTTAGACGAGATTTCACCACTGCACTCCAGCCTGAGGGACAGAGAAAGACTCCTCTTTAAAAAAAAAATCAGAAAAGACCGAGATATCCGCAGATAATGCACCATGTCACTTTCCCTGTGCACTTTTCCTGCCTCTTGGTAGACAGTTCCTAACATCACCATGAGATCCTGGTGAAGGAAGGGTGGATACTGAGGTTGCTACAGTTTTATGAACCATTTTTCCCCAGAGAGAGGTGGTCATCTTCTGTCAGATTCCTTTGAGTGTTTTGCCAACCCCTGCTGTGGGAGGTTTACCCTCAGGGCACTCCTCCATGAAGCCACCAGGTGACGCCATTGCCGTATAAATGAAACAAACTGACCCGACATTAGAAAATGGTGTTCTACTTTCTTTGAGCTGAGTGGGGTGGGTCAAACCTGTAATCCCAGCACTTAGGGAGGCTGAGGTGAATAGATCACTTGAGTCCAGGAGTTCGAGTCCAGCCTGAAAACATGGTGAAACCCTGTCTGTTTTAAAATATAAAAATTAGCCAGGCATAGTGATGCACACCTGTCATCCTAGCTACTCCGGAGGCTGAGACAGCAGAATCGGTTGGGAAGTAGAGGTTGCAGGGAGCCAAGTTCGTGACTCTGCACTCCAGCCTGGGTAACAGAGTGAGACTCCATCTCCAAAAAAAAAGTGTTCCTAAGGACTGAGAGGGGAAATTGAGGCATGCAGAATGGAGTTGGGGTGGGGCTTGGTGAGAGAATGGGTTCAAGTAACTTGTGAAGGGCTCTCAGAAAGTCAGAGCAACATAAAAATCATTTATTCTACCTCCCACTATCACATTTTCCAGATATAGAAATCAAAGCTGAGAGGCAGGGGGATATGTATCCCAAAAGCACCACGTTGGTAGGGAGCAGGGTTGCCAGAGAAAACACAGGACATCCAGTTAAGTGAGAGTTTCAAACTCTCAGTGTATGTCTCAAATAATGCACAAGACTTAAACTAAAACCTTATTTACTTTTTGTCTTCAAAGGTAACTGGGCATCTGTATGATGATTTGCTAAGTCTTACAACCCTCATGAAGGTAAAATGAAGATTAGAAAGATACTTAAATGTAATAAGCAAACATGCAAAATGAGGGCAACTCTTTCCCATTTTGCAGACAAGGGAACTGCACGTTAGGGAGGGGACTTGCCCCAAAGCCACCCTCACAATCCTCAGAGTCAGGATTTGAACCCAGTCCTTATTCCAGAGGTCTCAACTTCACTGTTGTGGCCAGGAACAGCTCCCAGTCCCACTCGTGTGTGTGCATGTTCTTTCTTGAATATGACTCTCTCCCCATCGTGTAAGTGGGTGGTTCCCCTCCCTGACATTGACGGACTCCGTCTTCAGCAGGCGCCTCCTGACCCAGCAGACCCCCATGAGCCCAGATCCCTGGGACCCGGTGGCTGTCCTTATCACATTCCTTGACTCCACATCTTAGGATCCAAGTCTGACCCTCTTCAGGATCTGTAGCTGTGTTACAGAAAAGGGGACCCGATCCAGACCACAAGGGAGGGTCCTCGGATCTCGTGTAAGAAGCAATTCAGCACGAGTCTGTAAAGTGAAAGCACAATTGTTTGTTTGTTTGCTTTTTTTGTTGTTTTGTTTTGGTTTTGAGATGGAGTCTTTGTTGCCCAGGCTAGATAGAGAGTAGCGGTGTGATCTTGGCTCAGTACGACCTACGCCTCCCGGGTTCGAGAGATTTTCCTGCTTCAGCCTCCTGAGTAACTGGGATCACAGGTGCATGTCACCACACCTGGCTAATTTTTATATTTCTAGTAGAGATAGCATTTCACCATGTTGGCCAGGCTGATCTAGAACTCTTGACCCCAGGTGATCCACCTGCCTCAGCCTCCCAAAGTGCTGAGATTACAAATGTGAGCCACAGTGTAAGTTTATTCTTTCCTTAAAAAGCAAGTTTTTTAAGAAGATGAAGATGAAATAGTTACTCCATAGAGCAGCCCAGAGGGCGCTGGTGCCCATCTTTAGGGTCATTTCTTCCTGACATGCTAAATGAGGGCTAGACTATTCATGACTCCTTTTTTATAGATCTTATAGGGAAACTTTCTGATGTTGCCATGGC
Source organism: Callithrix jacchus (assembly GCF_049354715.1). Lineage (NCBI taxonomy): Eukaryota > Metazoa > Chordata > Mammalia > Primates > Cebidae > Callithrix > Callithrix jacchus. Next base: position 124,705,059 of record NC_133514.1, read on the forward strand.
ATTTTTAAACTGTCATGGCGCTGGTGGCAAATGTAGGAGTGAGGATGAGCAGAGGTCACTCTGGTCATCATCTTGGTTTCGGTGGGTCTTGGACTGGCTTCTTTACTGCAGCCTGTTTTACTGACAAGGTCTCTGTGACCTGTATCCTGTGCTGCCCTCCTGTCTCATCCTGTGACTCAGAATGCCTTCACTGCCTGGAAATGAAACCCAGAAGGTCTCAGCCTCCTTTTACGCATCTCCTATTCAAGATGGAGCCGCTGTGGTTCACACCCCTCCGGCAGCTGGGCTCCCCGGGATCTCCTGAGGTTCTGTCCCCTCCGTGCCTAGCTCCTGGGTCCCTCCACCATCGCTGTCTTCCTGAGCCACCTGCCTCTGAGTTTCTTTATCAGCAAGAAGAGGAATCACTTTCAGGTTCGGCTTTTGGGGGAAAAGACGGACCAGGCAGGAAGTAGGGAGGAAGACACAGGCCCTGGTGTGGGCGATGGGGAGGGCAGAGCTGAGTGGGATCCGGCGGGTCTGGCTTTGTTCTTGTCTCTGCGAGTTGCCCATCGTGCAGACCTGCCCCTCTCCTTCCCCGTCGCATTGGACGGCGGCTCTTCCCTCCAGTGTTCAGACCCCAGGCCCCGGGTCAGATCAATGCCTTTTTCTCCCGCACCCCATCAGTCAGCAGATTTGCTTGGCGTCATCTGAAAAATGCATCCAGCAGCAAGGCCCTGGCTCACTCCTTACTTCCGCCCCAGCCTCTCTCCACTTTCAGCCACAGGAGACCTGTGTGAGCTGAATTCATCACAACCTCCTCTGCTCATACCTACAGCAGCCCCATTTTCCTCAGTCTGAGCCAAAAGCCCCACAGTGGCCCACCTGGCCCTCCGTGAGCTGCCTCATTGACTCCAGCCTCATCTTCCACCCATCTCCCTCCCTTTCCCACCTACCCCATCCTCACACCTGCCTGATGTTCACACATCTCTCCAGGCATCTGCTTTAGCTGCTCTCCGCCTGGACCACCCTCACTCCAGAAGACCCTTGTCCCCTCCAGCACCCCCTGCAGTCAGGTCCACTTCCTCACCATCGTTCAGCAAGGACACACACCACCCATCCCTCTCCTTTCAGCATCTCTCTTCCTTGGCCTGTTTTGGGTTCATTTTTGCTGTTCCCCAGCACTTCCCACTTCCTAAAGGGCCCTTCAAGAAGCACCTGGCAGGGGCCGATGGCCTTGCTCTCCTTAGACTAGAAGCTCCACGGCAGCACAGCACAGTCTTTGTGGCAGATTCAGTATCTAGTTAGTGCTCGGCATGCAGAAGGTGCTGGACCAGTGTTTGAGAACTACGGAAGAAGGGAGGGAGGGGAGAAGGGTAGGAAAGAGGAAGGGAAGAAGGGAGGGATGGGGAGAAAGGAGGGAGGGGAGGAGTGAAAAGGAGGGAGGGAAGGAAAGATAGGAAAGGGGAGGACAGATGGAGGGAAGGAAAGAGTTGAAAGAGGAAGAGAAGGAATGATGGAGGCAAGGAAGAAAGGGAGGAGGGAAGTGAAAAAAGAGGGCAGAAAGCAAGGCAGGAGAGCAGAAGAAAGGAGTAGGAAGAAAAGAAAGGTGGGAGGGAGGGAGGGAGGGAGGGGGGATAAAGGGAAGGAACTTATTTTCTCTCTAGGCCCAGCTGTCCCAATTATCTGTCATTTGGCCTGCCTCCTGCATGGCCTCCTCCGAGCACAGTGACTCATGCCTCTAATCCCAGCACTTTGGGAGTTCGAAACAGGTGGATCACCTGAGTTCAGGAGTTCTAAACCAGACTGGTCAACATGGCAAAATGCCATCCCTCTTAAAAAATACAAAGATTAGCTGAGCATCGTGGCAGGCACCTATAATCTTAGCTACTCCAGAACATCAGGCAGGAGAATCACTCGAACCCAGGAGGTAGAGATTACAGTGAGCCAAGATCACGCCACTGCACTCCAGGCTGGTAACAAAGCAAGACTCCATCTCAAGAAATAACAAAATACCTTCTCCAGGCAGCTGCCTTCTGATGATGCCCCTCCCCGGTTAAGCACAGACCCCGAACTCCTGCCTGACCTTAAAGTGCCAAGTGACGCCGCGCATGTACTCCTCTGACCACACTGAGTGTCCTCTTAGTCATGCTGCTCCCTCTGCCTAGGTGTTTGCTGTCCCCTCTCTCAGAGCCTTCAATTCCTCTTCCCGGCTCCATCCCCTCATCCTCTGCCTGCCCAGCACCCACCTCCTGGCCATTAACATGTAGCTCAGGTTGTAATCCCAGTACTTTAGGAGGCCAGGGGCAGAGGGGCAGTTGAGCCCAAGAGCTTGAGGCCAGCCTGGGCAACAGAGTGAGACCCCACAACTCTACCAAAAATGTAAAAGGAAGAAAGATGTAGCTCAGGCATTACCCACCTCCAGGTAGCCTTCCTGATGGTGCCATACCCAGGTTGGCTCAGGGGCAGCCTCTGTTCTCTGGGCACCAGAAGCCTCCTTTCTGTGGCAGTGGTCCTGGGTCAGCTCCTGCAGGAATCCAGGCACAGGATGATGGTGGATGGATCAGGACTGAGGGTCAGAGATACGGAGAGGCAGACAGCTTTGGGACGCAGTAGGCAGGATCAGCGGGATTTGCTGCACGGTGACTTTCAGCGTGCAGGGGAGAATTCCGGACCAGCTGTGTCTTCATCTCTCTCTTCCCTCCAATCCCAAGAGAGCAAATGAGGCAGAAGGACTTGTGGGCCCGACTCACCAGCTCTATCCTCAGGAACTCGAGGACCATCAAGTTCCATGGCTGGGAGGGAGCCTTTCTGGACAGAGTCCTGGTCATCCGAGGCCAGGAGCTGTGTACCTTGTGGACCTCTGGCCTCCTCTTCTTTATGTCGCTGATGTCCTTCCAAGCGTCTACATTTCTGGTCATGTCACTCTAGTCTCTATGGTGAGCAGGACTGGGGAAGGAGTGTGGGGCTCAGGAGGTGAGGTAGGTGGAGCCTCCCTGATCCTACCACCCTGTCCATCAAAACCCACACGTTCTGGATCCTGTTCTCACCGGGTTTCTGCTATCTTCTGCGTGAATGAATTAATTCCATCATTCTGGTGAAGGTGACAGCGGCCGTTGAGGTCTGCTCTTCTGAGAGTTCCAGGCTTCCACTGATGTGGGGAGGAGGGTTCAGGTGCAGACAGGCTGCAGAGGTAGAATCCAGGGTCTGAGTGGCTTTCTTGCTGCTGGCCAACAAATGTCCATAGCCACCCTGTCACTGACGTGATTCTTGTTCTGCCGTTCTGTCATTTATTTCTGATTGCTGTCAGAACACTCTTCCTAAAGCACAGCTTTCAGAAGAATTTAAACATGTTGATGCATAGGCAAGGCACAGTGACTCACGCCTGCCATCCGAGCTCTTTGGGAGGCTGAGGTGCCTTGAACCCAGTTGGTGGAGGTTGCAGTGGCCCCAGATTGTGCCACTTCTCTCCAGCCTGGGTGACGGAGCAAGACTTTGTGTCAAAAACCAAACCAAACCAAACCAAACAAAACAAGAGGACCACAAATGGGACCAATACCTAGGGCCCTCCCATGCTGCTCTCTTCAGGAGTCCCCAGGCTCAGCCCTCATGTCTATCACCTTCACAGAGAGGCCTTTCCTGACCACCTTCACCAGCACCTGAGCACCTCTGTTGTGCTAGTGCACTCTAACCTGCACCCGATTTCTCTTTACTTTTTTATTTTTGAAGACAGAGTCTTGCTCTGATCCCCAGGCTGGAGTGCAGTGACGCAATGTCGGCTCACTGCAACCTCCACCTCCCAAGTTCAAACAATCCTCCCATCTCACCCTCCTGAGTAGCTAGGATTACAGGCAGTTACCACCACGCCTAGGTAATTTTCTTTTTTGTACCTTTAGTAGAGATGGCATTTCACCATGTCGGCCAGGCTGGTCTTGAACTCCTAACCTCAAGGGATCCATCCTCCTCAGCCTCCCAAAGTGCTGGGATTACAGATGGGAGCCACCGCACCTGGCCATACCTGCTTTAGTTTTTATTCTTCATAGCACTGTCCATCTGATGTGCTGTCTGTGTTAATGGTTTGTTTATGGATCGCCTGTCTCTTTCCCCCTCATTAGAATGATGGATCCATTAAGAGAGCAGCAACTTTGTTTTGCTCATTGCTGTTTGCCCAAAGTGCTGGGATTGCAAGTGTGAGCCATTGCACCCGGGCTTTTTTTTTTTTTTTTAATTTGACAGGGAGTTTTGCTCTTGTTGTCCAGGCTGGAATGCAATGGCATGATCTTGACTCTCTGCAACCTCTGTCTCCCAGATTCAAGCCAGTTTCCTGTCTCAGACTCCCAAGTAGCTGTGATTACAGGTATGAGCCACCATGCCAGGCTAATTTTCGTATTTCTAGTAGAGACAGGGTGTCTCTATGTTGGTCAGGTTGGTCTCGAACTCCCAACCTTAGGTGATCCACCTGCCTCAGTCTCCCAATTACAGTCTGCTGGGATTACAGGCGCGAGCCACCGTGCCCATCTCACCTGTTGGGAACTGGGCAGGCAGCACAGCAGGTGAGCAGGGAACGGGCTAGGGAGGCTTTATCTGTGTTCACAGCCGCTCCTTATTTCTGGCATCACCACCTGAGCTCCACCTTCTGTCAGATCGGTGGCGTTGTTAGAGTCTCATAGTAATACAAACCCAACTGTAAACAGCACATGCGAGGGAGCTGGACTGCGTGCTCCTTATGAGAATTCAATGCCTGTTTATCTGTCAATGTCTCCCGTCACCTTCAGAAGGGATGCTCTAGTTTCAGGAAAACAAGCTCAGGGCTCCCACTAATTTTACATTACGGTGAGTTGTGTAAATATTTCATTATATATTACACTGTAATAATAACAGAAGTGGGCCGGGCACAGTGGCACATGCCTGTTATCCTATCCTTTTGGGAGGCTGAAGCAGTCGGATAACCTGATGTCGGGGGTTCAAGACCAGCCTGGCCAACATGGTGAAACACCGTGTCTGCTAAAGGTACAAAAACTGGCATGGTGGCAGGAACCTGTCATCCCAGCTACTTGGGAGGCTGAGGCAGGAGCATTTCTTGAACCCGGGAGCGGAGGTTGCAGTGAGCCACAATCATAGCATTTTGGGAGGCTGAAGTGGGCGGATCACCTGAAGTCAGCAGTTCGAGACCAGCCTGGCCCACAGGTGAAACCTCGCCTGTAATAAAAATACATAAATTAGCTAGGTGTGGTGGTAGGAGCCTATAAGCTGACTTACTCGGGAGGCTGATGCAAAAGAATTGCTTGAACCCAGGAGGTGGAGGTTGCAGTGAGCCAAGATCATGTCCCTGGACCCCAGCCTGGGTAATATAGGAAGATTCTGGTTTTGTTTTTGTTTTTGTTTTTAAAGGCAAGCCAGTTACAATGGCTTATACCTATAATCCCAGAATTTTGGAGGCCAAGATGGAAAGATCACTTGAGACTAGGAGTTCCAGGTAAACCTGGGCAACATAGCATGACCCCATCTCTACAAAACATTTTTTAAAAATTGGGCACAGTGGCATGTGCCCATATTCTCAGCTACTCCGGAGGCTGAGGCAAGAGGATTGCTGCAGCCCAGGAACTGGAGGCTGCAGTGAGCCATGCTTGTGCCACTGCACTCCAGCCTGGGTGACAGAGTGAGACCCTGCATCTCAAAAAACAGAATTTAGAGTAGAGAAAGGTATGAATTGTAAGTTCAAGCATTGAACGTCCCACATTTCCTTCAGAAGTGTTGATGCGTGCCCCAAGAACTCTGCATTCATTTCCCAGCGCTGCCTTAACAAAGTACCCTAAACTGTGTGGCTTCAACCACAGAGATTTATTCTCACAGTTCTCGAGACCAGGAGTCTGAAATCAAGGGATTTTTTATTGTTTGTTTGTTTTTTCTCTGAAGGCTGTGAGGGAGGTCCGCCCCAGGTCTCGCTCATGGATTCTCAGAGCCTCCAGAGTTCCTTGGCTTGCAGGTGGTCTTCTGTCTCTGTCTTGAAACCGTCTTCCCTTTGTAGGTGTCTTTGTCCACACATCCCCTTTTTATAAGGACACCAGGCACACTGGATTAGGATTCACCCTCATTACCTCAGCTTAGCTCGATCACATGGGAAGAGGCTATTTCCAAATAAGGTCGCATCCACAGACCCTGCGGCATAGGGCTTCAGCATCTTTCGGGGAGACAGAGCACAACGCATAACACTATAGATTTGCAAATATTTTTAGTTTGAGTTTCTGGGTTTTATTTTTTATTTTTTCGTGTCGGATGAGTGATGTGATGATACCGTAACAAGTTCTGAGAATGGCACATATCATAAAATAGCCTGATAACCCAATTGTCATGCTTAGGTTTTGATTTTTTAAAATTTTAGTTTTTCTTGAGGCAGGGTCTTGCTGCAATACTCATGCTGGAGGGCAGTGGTGCAATCATGGGTCACTGCAGACTTAACCTCCTGGATTCCAGCGATCTTCCCACCTCAGCCTCCCAAAGAGCTAGGATTATAGGAATGCGCCACCACCCCCAGCTGTTCCCTATTTTTTGTTTGTACATTGTTCATTTGTCTCAAAAAACACACCTTTTTATATGTGCATGCTGGCTCATGCCTGTAATCCTCAGTACTTTGGGAGGCCAAGGCAGGTGGATCTCTTGAGATCAGGAGTTCAAGACCAGCCTGGCCCACATGGTGTAACGCCTTCTCTACTAAAAATACAAAAATGAGCTGGATGTGGTGGTGTGTACCTGTAATCCCAGTTACTCGGGAAGCTTAGGCAGGAGAACCACTTGAACCCTAGAGGCAGAGGTTGCAGTGAGCTGGGTTCATACTACCGCACTCTAGACTGGGTGGCAGAGTGAGACTAACTCAAAAAAAGTGAAATATACATACATATAAACGTGCACATGAACACAAACACACACACCTTGGCAATTTTTTTATATATCAGCATTCACTGGTACAATGTAAATTCTATGGTAGATTTTATTTAGATTAATACAATCTAAATACTATTCTATTAAGTGCTACAACTCAAAAAAATAGGCCATGCATTTAAATGATTCAATGTTCAAAAACTATGAAAGAGTATAGAACCGAGTCTCCCATATGGAAGCTCATGGCATATGTGTTTAAGTAAATCTACGTGAGGCTGGATATGGTGGCTCATGCCTGTAATCCCAGCATTTTAGGAGGCCGAGTCGAGTGGCTCACCTGAGGTCAGGAGTTTGAGAGCAGGCTGACCAACATGGTGAAACCCCATCTATACTAAAAACACAAAAAGCAACCGGATGCGGCGGTGAGCCCATATAACCCTATCTACTTTGGAAGCTGAGGTAAAAGAAGTGCTTGAACCTGGGGGACAGAGGTTGCGGTTAGCCAAGATCATGCAACTTCACTTCAGCCTGGGCAACGGAGCGAGACTCCATCTCAAAAAAGAAAAAAATATATAAATACATTAACATTTAAGAAAATGAAAGATTTGGTTCTTTGGCTGCGTGGGCCACATTTCAAGTGCTCCACAGCTGCAGATGGCCCGGAAATATGGTTTTTATTGCAAAAAGTTCTATCGGTTGGTGTTGGTGCAGCCTTAAAGCCGCTCTCCCACCCCTCCTCGAAGCCAACTACTGTTACGGTTCCTTTGGTGATTCTTTTCCGAGATGATCTATGCACACAATCAGCACGTGGAGTTAATATATGTACCTAATAAAATCAGCATCTCCCGTGTAGTGCAAATGACCATGTAATAGTCCATGGAATGGAATGTATTCAGCTAGTTTCATAATGAAGTGCTCTTGAGTTTTTCCCAGGTTTTCTGTTAAAAATATTCTGTCGAGAACACCATTCTCTCACAGAGTAAATTTTTAACAGTGGAATTTCCTGGCCAGAAGGTTTATATGTTTTTCTCATTTCTTTTCTATTTTCTTTCTTTTTTTTTCTTTTCTTTCTTTCCCTCTCACTATTCCCTCTTCCTACTTTTTTTCTTCCCTTTCCCCCTCTCATCCTCCTCTTTTTTCTCTCCCCCACTTTTCTCTTTCTTTTACAGGGTCTTCTATTTAATGGCATAATCCTAATTCACTGCAGCCTTGAACCCCTGTGCCCAAGCGATCCTCTTTCCTCAGCCTCCCAAGTAGCAGAGACTAAAACTTGTGCCCCCATGCCTTTCTATATTTTTATTTTCTTTTTAGTGGAGATGGGTCTTACTATATTGTTCAGGCTCGTTTTCATCTCTGTAGGTGCTTTTCAAGAGATCTTACCAAAAGGTACCTGGATAGAACTTAGTCACTTGAAGCTCTTGTCCTTGTGTTGAAATTTTGTGTCTGCCTCCTCCATCCCAGGGAGATTTAAAACTTCTATCCCCTTTTCAGGCAGATCAGTGACTTCAAAAATGTACGAATGTTGTGAGGCAAGGCGGAAGGATCACATGAAGTCAGGAATTTGGGCCCAGGCCGGCCAGGAAGGTGAAACCCTGCCTCTACCAAAAATACAAAACTTACATGAGCGTGGTGGTGCACGCCTGTAGGCCCAGCTTCTCAGGAGGCTGAGGCATGCGAATTGTTTGAATCTGGAAAGCGGATGTTGCAGCGAGTCGAGATCGTGCCGCCGCACTCCAGCCAGGTACAAATAGCAGCTTTAGACTCGATCTCGCCAGGCATGACCACTGGGCACTTTCAGCATAGGATCACCGATTCTGCCTCAGTTTTCAGTGTCTTCTCTGGGGCCTGGAGTATAGCATCTGAAGCCGAGCTGGATGTCTTGCTGCATAAATACTCTCTCCACTTCCACCTGTGCCATCAGTCTGGGTGAAGACTCATGTCAGGGGAGAGCCGTCGTCCTCCTACAGCCCCACCTGTCTGATGGCTGAGACTTCTGCCTCATTTCCAGAACTCCCAGGGGCCCTTGAACGTCTTGTTATGTGCTACATATGCAAGCACAGATTGCCCGTACCTCCCCTGAGACCTTCCTGCCACTCTCTATAGAGCTTCCTGAAGCCTCGAAATGTTTATTTGCCTTTGGAGAAATTCTACTTCCATCTGCCCCAGACTCATCGAAATTACAGTAACAGCCAGCACTCCAACTTTCTGGATCCTGTTCCAGCAGAGAGGAAGTCTGTTCTTCAAGTCCTCTTTGTAACCCCATTTAAGATGAGGAAACTGAGGCAGATGAGCTCATGAATACAAAGTGCCAGAGCTTGGGTTCAACCTCGAATCCCTGGGCCCAGGGGTTCGAGGCTCGTGTTCAACCTTAGAGTTTGTGGGATTTAAGGTTGATGTTGGAAGCGTTCTGTTTTGCACCCCCTACCCTGGTGTGTGGGGGTTGTGTCCTGGGTTGCCTGCAGAGCCCCAGTTTATGCCTGCTGACCTGACGCATTTGTGACTAGCATTGTCTTTAACTGCAAAACGTCGTGGTTTGGGAGAGAAATTCTGTGCTCACCCAGTTCACCCGCACCCTGAGGAAGCTCTGACACCACCGCACAGCTTCTGATACATACTGGAGAAAGCCAGCGCTAGGAGGTGCCTGTCAGCAGGAAGAGCTGCAAGCATCTACATCCACATGTAGACATATCTGTACACATACATTCATATACACACATCCATATATATACATGTATTTACATCCACACACACGTCTGTACACCCACACATTCATACACATGTCTACATATAGACACCTTTATGTACACATCACTGTACACACAATCCATATCCACACATTCATACACACCTATCTGTGTATTTTGGTATAGCTGTATACATACACATCTACACACATCCATGTACAGATAAATCCGTACACAGATGCATACACATTCGTCCACACACATCTGCACATACGTCGGTGGGGATCAGGGAAATACAGCATTAAGTAGTGACGGTCTGATAATAGCTAGTATTGTTTTGACATCTTTTGGGTGAACTGACTAGCTAGTGGCTATCAGAGGGGTGTGTGAGGTGTGTCTGCAGGTTGGCAGGGCCATGAAACGCGGTATTTGTAGTTGCTCGTGGCTTTCCTAGAGGATCTCTCACGTGGAGCCTTGGAGTGTAGTGAGCTGTTCCTGTGGCCCGCCTGCCAATGTCTGCACCAGTGACCAACAAAATTCTGGCTTCACGGGCCTCAAGGACTTTGGATTGTACAGTAAAAAACGGTATATGCCATCATCGGACGTGTCTGGTCTGCAAGCGGAGATCCGTTGCCAGTGGCGGGATGGGAGCTGGAAGAGCCAGGAGGATGTTGCAGTCAGACAGATTCAATAACCAGGGCTGGAGCTGGTGTGCAGCGTAGGTGGCAGATGAGGTTGACTCTAGTCACATTCCATAGCGACGGTGGACTGAGTTCCTGATGGATCCAATGAGGGGGTTGTCAAGGAGAGAAGAGGAGTCCTCTGTGTTTATAACACAGGTTTCTAATTTTGAGAAATCCGGAGTTTAAAAAATTGGGGACGGCCTGGGCATAGTGGTTCACACCTGTAATCTCAGCACTTTGGGTGGCCAAGGTGGGCGGATCACTTGGGATCAGGAGTTTGAGATCAGCCTCGCCAACATGGTAAAACCCCGTCTCTACTAAAAATACAAAAATTAGCTGGGCACTGTGGTGTGCGTCTGTCATCCCAGCTACTTGAAAGGCTGATGCAGGAGAATTATTTGAACCCGGGTGGTGAAAATTGCAATGTACCTGGATCCTGCCACTGCATTCCAGCCTTGGTGACAGAGTGAGACTCCGTCTTAAGAAAAATTAAAAATTGCGGAAGAATCGGCATAGAAAGCCATTAGCTTGGCTATCTCCTGCCCTCTCTCTGGTCCCAGCTTGTGTAATCATGGCTGGGCTTGCTGTCCAAGCCTGTCATTTCAGATGACACCAAGGCCTTTTCAGGGCTAGAGAGACCTGCTGCCACCCACGGTCGGCAAGGCTGAGTGGTTTTAGGCACAGCTGGAGATGAAACTGGTGATGGGGGCAGCCCTGTCATCTTTACAGGGAACCTCACACAGCAGGTGGGCAGCAAGCTGGCCTCTCCACATCACTGAGCCATCTGCTGAGTGAGCAGGCCCATGTGACAGGTAGGAGATGCAACTCCCTGTGTCCCGTATCCTCCATGACCAGGCTAGGGTGTGGGCCAAATGCCTCCTGATGATCTTCATCACTTCAGTTTCTCAATATCAATATCGTATCTAAGGACAGACTCAGGGTCAGTGTGAGCCCCCAGAACGTCCCACAACCTCCAGCTGTCCCCACAAACCATAAAATAGCAGATTTTGGGTTGTTCTTATTCTCACCCACAATAAGAAACATATGTAAAACATTGGCCTAAAATACACGGGGCATTTAAAACACACACACAGGCTTAGCAGATGCTGGCACTGTGCCAGAGCCAGGGCGGTGACACCAGGGTGTGCCGCTTATGTTTTCCGAAAGATTCTAAGGTAAGGATAGGAGCTGGGGCTGGGGGCACTCGGAGCGGTGGCTGTTGACCACCTCATGTGGGTGTTTGGGAGTCATAACAGCTGGCCCATTTCCACCTGTCTGTTCTGGATGACCTTCAGTGTTGCAGACGCAGAAGCTTCAGAAGGTGAAATTTATTTAACGACCCATGATGTGTAGTTAATTCTTTTGTCATCTGTCCTATTTGATTTTGTTTCATTCTACTTCTTTTTTTTTTTTTTTTTTGAGACAGAATCTCACAGTGTTACTCGGACTGGATGCAATGGTGCAATCTTGGCTCACCGCAGCCTCTGCCTCCTGGGTTCAAGCGGTTCTCCTGCCTCAGCCTCCCAAGTAGCTGGGATTACAGGTGCCTCCTGCCATACTTGGTTATTTATTTATTTATTTGTATTTTTGTAGAGGCGGTGTTTTACTATGTCGGCCTGGCTAGTCTGAAACTCCTGACCTCAAGGAATTTGCCTGCCTTGGCCTTCCAAAGTGCTGGAATTACAGGAATGAGTCACTCTGCCTGACCTCATTCTACTTTCTCCTTGGGCCAAGCACAGTGTCCCACACCTATAATCCCAGAACTTTGGGAAGCCAAGGCAAGAGAATTGCTTGAGCCCAGGAGTTCAAGACCAGCCTGGGAAACATACTGAGACCCCTGTTTCTACAGAAAAAAAAAAATGATGTGTATATATATATATGCACGTGCACACACACACACACACACACACACACACACACACACACACACACAAGTTAGCCAAGGTGGTGGCACATGTCTATAGTACCAGCTACTTGGGAGGCTGAGGTGAAAGGATCGATTGGGTCTTGGAGGTCAAGGCTGCAGCGAGCCACGATCAGGCCTGTCTGTGGGCTGTTGTGCAGGGCACAGGTGTTGACTCTTCAAGGATCCCCCAATCCCAAGGACCCTGGGGTATTCCCGAGTCCTTTTTTTGCCTGGGGCTGGGGGTGTTGGTCCCTGGGTGCTGACCCTTTCATTTGCCTGCTCTCTATCCCTGCAGCACTGATGGAAAGGAAGGAGGCTGGATGATGAGTGGCTGCCCTGGATGCCAAGCTGTTCGTGTCAGGACTGTCAGGGCTGCATGCCCTTGGCCTGCTGCAGCAGCGGGGCTGGCTGCGGACCAACTCCCTGAGGATCCCGTATGGTCTCCAGGGTAAGGCACTGCATGCCTGGCTGCGGGGAAGGTGGAGGTGGCAGGGCCTTCCCAGGTTCCTGTGGCTGTGGCTCTGTGAGCTAAAATACGCTGTCAGAACAGGATTTTCCATCAGTCATTCTGTTGGCTCTGAGTAGGACTTAGTACCTGCTCCTTAGGAAAAAAAGAAAAAAAAGGTGTGTCTGTTTAGGGGACATTCATTTATCTCTTAAGACCTCCCCACGGACAGGTTTTAATGGAGTGACGGGTGAAGCAGACCACAGGGCTGGGAGAACACGGCAGAGGCCAGGCTGGGCTTGGGCCTCCTCCTATTGGAGCCCTGGTGGAGGGCTGCCTGGCAGAGGAGGGTAGGGGTTCTTTGATCGATCCTCACAGCTCAGGCAAAGCAGCCAGCGCACCAGTGCAGCACTGGCCAGAGGCTGCAGACAGAGAGCGGCTCAGACGGCGCCTACAGGCCGGGGCCGGGCCGCACACTCCACTGCACACAGATCCTGGCTTTCAGTCACAAGGCGGGTGCCCCGGCCAGGTGGGATGTCCAGAGAGAGCACCTGAGTCTGGCAAATGGCGATCTGAGTACCCTGAGCTCATCCCCAGAGATGAACTTGCTTCCAATAGCATAGCCATATAGGAATGAATCCAGGGCTGGCACTTCAGCTTCAGTCTAATGTCTATTCATCTAGGATTGCTTCAGCCCAGGAGGCAGGGTTGCAATGAGTCAAGAATGTGCCACCATACTCCAGCCTGGGCAACAGAGTGAGATCTTATCTCTAAAATAAACAAATAATAAGTTTAAAAAAAAAAGCCAGTCACAGTGGCTCACGCTTGTAATTCCAGCACTTTGGGAGGCTGAGGCAGGCGGATCACGAGGTGAGGAGTTCAAGACCAGCCTGGCCAACATGGTGAAAACCTATCTCTATTAAAATACCAAAATTAGCCAGGTATAGTGGCGGCTGCCTGGTTCCAACTGCCCTCTTGGCAGGACTAGGAACTTCTGACCTCTCCACCATCTGGTGCTAAGAGCTTGCCCAATGCCAGGGTTGACGTCCCTCTGACTGGCTGTTGAATGTCACCTCCATAGCCTCTCTGCTGTGCCAGAGTCCCATGGCCACCCACAGGGCAGTGAATTTGAAAAAGTGCTCAGGACTCTGCACACTATGCTGTTCACAGCTGTCATTGACTACAGTGAGAGCAGGCAGGAGTGTTGGCACAGGGAAGGGGGCCGGGGCAGAGTCTAGGGTGAACCACGGCCAACACCTAGTATCCTTTCCCACTCTCTGTGCCTTCACATGGGACGCACTTGTCTGTCCCAGCACTATGTCACCCAGGGTGTTTGGTGGGGCTGCCTAATTGGCAAGTGCTGCTTGGCTCAGAGCACACTGTCAGACTCCTAGGAGGCAAGCAGGGGTCTGGCATAAACCACGTTTGTACAAACTGTTCAGATGCAGAGCGCCTCATATCACTCCTAGGATTGGTGGGAACCCTCCCCAGTCCAAGTTCCCAGACAAGCTATGAGCAGGCCATGCAGAGGCGGCTCGGGTCTGCTGTGACAACTCACTCACAATCTCCAGTGCCTGCTGCTCTATTCCTTTTCCTCCACTCCCCCCACCATCTTAATCCCAGGAAGAGGCCCTAGCTCTTTGAGGCCTGGGCTGGGCCTCTGAGCTGCCCAGAGGCCTCACGGTGAGTGTTGGCTGCCAGTTGCAGGGCCCCTGGTCACACTGAAGGACTCCTACCTGGAAGTGATGTTGTGGCCCCTGGAGGAGGTGTGGAGAGAGTGGGCAGAGGAGGCCATGTGGTGGCTACAGGCCTGGGTGCCCGGGATGCCAGGTAACCAGGGTCCCAGGCCTATCAGGTTGACCCTGGGGGCCATGAAAGGCACCCTGGAGCTGGTGAGTGAGAGCAAGGATGAGATGTGGCTGGCAGTTGAGGATGACCGAGACAGCTCTCACTGTCCCCTCCCTTTCCAGGTGGCCCACCAGATGCTGTCCAGGGCTGAGGTTAAGTTCTCATGGGCACTGAAGAGGCTCTGCAGAGCCCTGCTTGACCTGTATGGCCTCACAGCCAGGTCATGCTGGGTTTGGGGTGTTGCATGCAGCGTTCCTGCCACGTATCAGGTGCAGTGCTGAACGCTTCAACACGCTCTGACTCACTGACTACTTTGACCGCCCTACACAGAGGCTTCTTCACTCCTTATTTCACAGGAGAGAAAACTGGGGTTTCTTCCTCACTCCAGAGAGACCTCGTGAGCACAGTCCCAGTGCAGGCAGGATTTTAGGAGCTGCTGCAGAGGAGTGCAGTGGGCAAAGCTGACCCCTGCCTTCAGGAAGCTCAATTTTACTGAGAGACAGACACGAAGCCCAAGAAATCATCTACAGCAGAGTGTGCACAGTTCCTGCAGAAAGCCCGAGAGTCACCTCTTAAGCAGGCCATTCTGCTCTGTCACATTTCCTTGCTTTTGCTTTGTAATCCTCTTTTTTTTGAGATGGAGTCTTGCTCTGTCTCAGTTGTGTGATCTCAGCTCATTGCAACCTCTGCCTCCTATGTTCAAGTGATTCTCCTGCCTCAGCCCTCCGGGTTGCTGGGACTACAGGTGTGTGCAGTACTGCAACTGGCTAATGTTTTGTGTTTTTAGTAGACAGGGTTTTGCCACTCCATGCTGGTCTCAAACTCCTGATCTTCAGTCATGTAACCCCTTTGGCCTTCTAAAGTGTTGGAATTACAGGCATGAGCCACTACTCCCGACCTGTTATGTAATATTTTAAACACATAAAAGCCCTTCTTTCTTGCAGGCGGTGCAGAAGCCGGCCACAGGCTGGGTGTGGCCCACCGCTCATCGTTTACCACCACTGAGCCATACCTTAGGTGGCAAATGCTTGAGATGGAACATCGGTGAGACGGTGAGCTGGGGATCCTATGGTGTGGCCATGGCCAGCTTTGAGGAGAAGGTACAGTTCAAGCAAGAGCCACGGGGCAAGTGTGGAAAGAGAGCTCCAGGTGGGGGCTCCACTGCACAGGGACTGGGAGAGGGATGTGCCTGGCCTGTTTTTTTTTTGAGATGGAGTCTCATTCTCCGTCACCCAGGCTGGAGTGCCGTGGTGTGATCTCAGCTCACTGCAACCTCTCTCAAATTCAAGTGATTCTCCTGCCTCAGCCTGCCAAGTTGCTGGGATTACAAGCATTCACCACCATACCCGGCTAATTTTTGTATCTTTAGTAGAGATGGGATTTCACTGTATTTTCCAGGCTCGTCTCAGAATCCTGGGCTCCAGAGACTCAGTGCAGGGATTACGGGCATGAGCCACCGTGCCTGTCCTGTTTGAATAGCAAGGTTGTGGGGCTGATGCGACTGGGAGGTTCCAAGGCTAGGGGATGAGAGGAGGACTCTGGCTTCTGCGCTGACCTACGAAGGTTGTGATCACCCATTCACTTCAAAAGGCCCCTTTTGTTTCTGTGTTGAGAACACGGGGGTGGTGGATAGAAATGGGGAACCCAGTCTAGAGCAGGGGCCTGGGGACCAAATATCCTTTTCCCTCACAGCCATGATGCCCACCAGGAACCGGGCTACAGGCAAGGGGGCCGCCCCTTCTTCCATGCCGGTGGCCTTGCAGAGCATCTGGATTCTTGCTCTGCCTCTTCCTGGGATGTCTCTGCATCGGCTCTGTGTGCCTCAGTTTCCCCAGCTGTAGAATACGGACCGGACCCACATCATGGGGAAAAGGCTCCACGTAATACAAGTTCCTGCTCCTGCCGCCTTGCGGTCAGAATGTAGGCCGAGGAAGGGAAGAGCTCCCAGGGCGGGGCTTTGGCTCGGTTGAACAATCACCTGCCTGGTTATTCGCCTACCCGGTGAGTGGAATCTCGTGGGGATACCAAAAAATGGATTTAAATGGCAGTGAGGGTGTCGAAGCTGCTTCCGGCCCCCAGCTGTAGGGCCTCTGGGCTCCCTAAAAGGTAAGCGAGTCCACCCGCCCGTCCCCCTCAGTGGCCCATCAACAACAGAGCGTGCAATATTTCTCTTCTCACTCCAACCCCACATGAGCCGAGATCTCCCCGATCATTCAGATCTCACAGGCTTGACCCTACTCTACATATTGAGAAAGTTCCAGTCCTCCCCTCAACTGTAGAAATTGCCTAGACCTGTCGGTCAGGCACACTGGCTTATGCCTGTAATCTCAGCACTTTGGGCAGATCACTTGAGGTCGGGAGTTCGAGACCAGCGTAGCCAACATTGGGAAACACTGACTCTACTAAAAATTTAAAAATCAGCCAGGCATGGCAGTGAGCGCATGTAGTTCCAGCTACTCTGGAGGCTGAGAAAGGAGAATCACTTAAACCCAGGATGCAGA
Organism: Callithrix jacchus; assembly: GCF_049354715.1. Classification (NCBI taxonomy): domain Eukaryota; kingdom Metazoa; phylum Chordata; class Mammalia; order Primates; family Cebidae; genus Callithrix; species Callithrix jacchus. The sequence continues at coordinate 124,721,981 of NC_133514.1, forward strand.
GGTAGCTGGGAATCGAGATCGTACCACTATACTCGAGCTTGGGAAACAGAATGAGATTCTGTCTCAAAAAAACAAAACAATTTCCTACACCTTCCAGCTCCTATTTTTTGCATCCACACACAGAGTCCCCATGCTGCCCAAGACCCAGGGGGCAGATCAGACATGACATAAGATATCTGTGTCATGAAAATAGGGCAGCTTGTTTCTGTCCCGGCGTCACCCACCATCTCCGCTGTCATGCCAGCCTCTGTGCTCCTCCAGCTCATTATGGGATTTTGTAGAACAAGGACAGCCCTCCCCAAGATGCACCCCAATGCTGTCCATGGCAGAGCTCTTCCTGCAGACCTGTGAGCTCCTCCTCTGCAGCCAAAGAAAGCACGGCTCAGCAGCTTGTCCTGCGGGTTCCCTCCAGGAACTACTCAGTGGTGGTGACGCCGCTGCTGCCTGGGGGCGATGTGGTGTGGGGGACTGGCTACCTGATGGAGGAGAAGCTGCCGTGGCCACTCCGACACCTGTCCAGGGCCAACATGCCATCCGAGTTCTACCGGCTCAGATGCCACCTGCTGCATGGTCTCTGGAGGAATGAGTCCTGCCCCGGGCTGTGCCACCCTACTCCCTGGGAGCCCCCCACCCCGTGGGCACAACAGCAGGGCCATGCAGGGGGAGGGACTGTGGGGGCACAGGGAAGCCTGCAGAGGCCTGTGGCATTACCGTGCTAGGCCCAGAGCCTATTGGACTTCACAAGGTCCTATGGAACTAGGGCTGAGGCTGTACATCCTGCTTTTCTCCAGATTATATGACCTGGCCCAGCAGTGCAGCCAAGGGCGGTGCTGGGACGATGAGCTCTGGGCTCCCGAGAAGCTTGCCTGTGGCTCAGGTGAGTCTGCTAACATCCGTGGACTCAGCTTCCTTTACTGTGAAATGCAGGTAACCACATGGCTCACTCACGTGGGTAAGGAGTATGTACGGTTCTTAATGCACGAGGGAGCCCCTCATGTCCGTGGGGGAGCCACCTTACCCAGGCTTGGCAAGTAGCGGTTTATCTGTGTGCGATTCACATGGAAGTCTACGGCTCCCTAGAAGCGTGGGTGTAGTCAGGTCTAAGCAGCACGCTGATCTTGTAAAAAAAAAAAAAAAAAAAAAGAACAGCCTGGTCTTGAAGTCCTATGCATGTGACCATGGGCTTCTCTGTGCCCCTCAGTTCTGATAGCTGATCACGGGGCTGGTAGCGCCTCCTTTGGGATGCTGGCCCTGGCCAACAGGTGTCTGGCTGTGTACGATAGATGGTGCTTTCCCACTATGGGCACGAACATCCCCAAGGCACAGCTCAGGGGCTACACTGGCTGGACTGGTCAGACCTGTTCCTTCACAGGCCATCTCTTCCCTACCCTGAACAGGGTTGGTCTGCAGGACACCAGTGTCATGTTTGAGGGAGCCGTTGGCCATCCACTTAAACGGTCAATGTTTTTTCCCCACCTGAGCAGCTTCCTTGAGATTAAATGGATGACTTGTATAATTTTTTTTTTTGAAACTAGGTCTCACTGTGTTGTCATGGTTGGAGTGCAGTGGTGCACTTTCGGCTCCCCGCACCCTTGACCACTTGGGTTCAAGTGATCCTCCTTCCCCAGCCTCGCAAAGTGCTGGGATGGCTTAGCACCACCGTGCCCGGCCGATGTGTGAATTTTAAGTGCACGATTCAGTGGCTTCCAGTTTATTCAGAGTTGTGCATGTCTTACCACAATTGTTTTTAAAAGCTACCAGTCTGCCTGCTGTGTCCATGGCTGTGCCTGCTCTGGACATCCGATGTAAACAGAAGGATGACTATGTGGCCTCTGAGCCAGGCTATGTTACTTAGCACAGCAGTTTTGTAGCGGGTCTGGGGACTCCATTCCTCGTTAGGGCTGAATCGGGCCATAGCCCTTCAGCTCACGTCATCCTGAAGCTGGTGGGGGATCACTGGGCCTCTGGCCGCCGCACCAGGGGAGGGGGACTCCTGGCCTCAGGGCAGGCTAAGCCAAGGCTCTAGGCATTGGGGTACCCATCATGCATCGTGCTCCCACTGCGGTGGGTGGAGCTGGCTCCACTCAGCGTGCCTCTGTGGCTGCTTCTCCCCAGACCAGGCCCTGGTTGCCGGGGCCCAGCACGTGGTGACTTTTGACGGCCAGGTGTGGGACCTCAGCGTCCAGTGCAGCAGCATCCTCCTGTCCCAAGACTTTGCTCACAGCACATTCTCACGGATGCTGAGTCAGACAGGCTTGGGGCTCATGGCCCTGACCTTGGAGCTGAACCATGTGACCCTCATCTACTCCAGCCTTTAGGTGAGGAGGAGAGGCCCGAGCTTCCCCTGGAGACCTATGCCTGTGGCAGGTTGCCTGGGGGATGGCACTTTCAAGCTCGTCCCCTGGCTGTCGGTCATCCCTCCTGCCCACTTCCTCCGGTCCACAGGCCTACAGGCTGTACAACTCCTCCATGCCGCGGGATAGCCGTCCAGACCTCCGGCAGCCTTTTGCCATGAAAAGGAGGGAGGTCCCCAGGATTGAGCTGGCCAGTGAGGACGGGGTCTCCATGTCCTGTGACATGGCCACCGGCCTCTGCAGCCTCACTGTGCACCTGTGGCACCACGGTTAATCTGGGCCCTGGCAGAGTTGGCCCCACCATCAAAATCCTGTTCGGGATGCACCATTCTCAGCTTCCAGTGCAACAGGTCCCCGAGCTGTAGGCAGCCACTGTGGTTGAGAGGCTGGCAACAAGGCCCAGGCTTTCTTCCCGCATCCCTTGGATATATGGCTCCAAGGTGGAGTTGGCCTTTCTGTGGTCCCTCTGCCAAAGAACACAAAGGGCAGGCCTGGATTCTGGCCACTCGTGGTGACGATGTGGAGAGGGGATGGGGGGACACATGCTGTCCTCAGTCTCTGTGCTTTCTCTCTTTCTTCTGATGAGGGTTTGGGGCCAGAGCTCTGGGAGTCTGGGGTGGAGGGATTTTATCAATCCTTCGTGTGCCTGAGGCTCATCTCTCATCCAGGACCCCTGGGGGAGGATCAGCGGCTCTCAGGATCACCTCATCTTTCCTCCTCCCCACAGGCATATCCGCTGGCCTTCTGGACACCAGCGACAACAAAGCAGGCACTGATCTGATGTTGTCGGACGGCTCTGTGGCTCACAGCCTGGAGGAGCTCAGCCCGGCCTGGCAGGTGAGCAGGTGCACCTGCTTTTCTTCCCTCCGGCTGAGTGTCTCGAGGGCCGCTCACTGCAGAGTCCCAGGAGTGGCAGGTGGCCTGCCGGCTCTGCTGTGGTCTTTGCAGACCCAGGGTAGGGTGGAGTCTCCCGCTAAGGCCAATGTATGTGGGGGAGCCACATGGTTCAGCTGCATGCATGAGTCTTGCGTCTGTCCCACCAGGTGGATGGTGACTGCAGGGCCACCGAGAAGCCTGAGCCGACCTGCCCAGGACAGAGCCCCGCCCGCCGGGCCTTCTTCCAGGACCCCTCATCCAGCTTGGGGAACTGCTTCCGGGTGGTGAGTGAGAGCCTGTGCCCTGGAGCACAGCAAGCTCTTTCCCCAATCTACCCTGGGGATTGGCATGGAGCAGAGGCCTAGGCTAGAGACAGTGACTGGGTGGCCCTGATTTCAGATGGAGCCTGCACCATTCCTTAGCCTTTGTGTGCAGGACTCCTGTGGCACCTGGGAGCTCCAGCCTGCCTGCACTCTGGCAGCCACCTATATCGACCTCTGTGCCTGCAGCTTCGTGTCCCTGACCCTCCTCCACAATGCGGTAAAGTGTCCCATCTGGCGGGCACTCTGCCCCCTGTCTGGCATCTGCCTTCCAGCCAGAGGGAAAACCTCTCTTTCTCTCTCTCTCTCTCTCTCTCTCTCTCTCTCTCTCTCTCTCTCATCAGAAAGAGCAAATAATTGTCATTTAAGGAGCTAAGAGTGAAAACAAATCATTTAAGGCCCGATACAGCCTGGATGTGTGTCTCCTCCAAATCTCACTATTGTTAGAGGGTGTACATCCCTCATGGATGGTTTAGCATCCTGCGTTTGGTGAAGTGTGAGTTCTTGCTCTATTTGTTCAACTGAGAGCAGTTTGTTTATAAAGAGCCTTGCCTCTCCTCTCTCTCTTTGCACACACTCCCATTTCTGCCACGATCGTAAGCTTCCCAAGGCCTCACCAGAAGGCAAGCGGATGCCGGAGCTGTGCTTGTACAGCCTGTAGAACTGTGAGTCAATTATATGTCTTATTTATGATCTACCCAGGCCAGAGTGCAGTGGCACAATCTCACCTCACTGCAACTTTCACCTCCCAGATTCAAGCAATACTCCTCCCTCAGCCTCCCAAAAATACCGGCAGGTATTTTTGTAGAGATGATGTTTTTCTAAGTTGTCCAGGCCGGTCATGAATTTCTGACCTCTGGTGATCCACCTCCCTCGGACTCCCAAAGTGCTGGATGACAGGCGTGAGCCACCACGCCCAGCCTCACGAGGGATTTGAATGTCCACTATCGTTTAGGGAAAATGCTCAGCCCCCGTTTTTCCTCTGCTCTCCTACTTCAAAAATCATCATTCACACAGAAGATGACTTCTATGAGCAAACGTGTGGGGATTCGTCTCCACTACCAGGGCGGACCTCTAATTGAGTTCTGACACTAGCTACCTTGAGATCCTTCAGCCAGCGCCGCATACAATCGCCACAGCCAGAGCCCCATGAAAAGGGCATAAATGTCAGTATCAACAAGAGGAGTGGACTTCCAAGGGCCACAGATGCCAGAATTCGTGGCTGCCATCCGTAGACATTTAAAACTTAATCGGAAAATATAACAAAGGGAGGATGAAATGAGATGATCCAACTCGTCTAAAAGAAATGACAGGCCAGGTGTGGCGGCTCATCCATGTAATCCCAGCACTTGGGAGGCTAAGATGAGCGGACCACCTAAGGTCAGGAGTTTGAGACCAATGTGGCCAACATGGTGAAAACCCATCTCTACTAAAAATACAAAAATCAGCCAGGAGCGGTTGTGTGTGCTTTTAATCCCAGCTACTCAGAAGGCTGAGGCAGGAGAAACGCTTGAACCCAGAAGGTGGAGGTGGCAGCGAGCCAAGATCTTGCCACCGCACTCCAGCCTGGTGACAGAGTGAGAGTCTGTTTAAAAAAAAATTCCAAAATAAAAACAGAGAGGACCCAGGATCCTTTGAGTCAGGAGGCACAATCCCCAAGACAATAAATCCATCCGTACCTAGACCCATTCAACACGGTTGCAGAAATGACAAAGGAAAGGTCCTAAAAGCTACCGAGGAGGGTGGAAAGAAGCAAGAACATGTTGACAATTGCTTTCCTACCGGCAGTAACAGAAGACAGTGGAGTAACAGAAAGTAAGCATGAGATTAGAGATGATCCCCACGTCAACGATTGCTGAATGAAATAACCTCTCAGCACTGATCTGTCTAGGATCTCTTTACCACAAACGGACACTCACTCAATGGATACATCCACATGTTGATTTATGTACTGTGTGTGTCTGCTTTCC